>NC_077244.1:55452893-55758361 GCF_947179165.1 Solanum dulcamara | reverse complement strand
TGCTATCAATTGTAGGCGCTTAATAAATGATTCTGCAAGACCATTTTGAGTATGTACATGAGCAACATAATGTTTAATTTTTATCCCAATTAATAAGCAATAAACATCAATAAAAGGCACAATGAGACCATCTTGATGATGCATATATTAGGATCATAAAATATCTAAATAATCCAATAGATGGATGAATAGGTCCACATATATCTCCATGTATACGCTCTAAAAAGCCAAGAGATTTGATGCCAACCTTCAGAGTTGATGATCTGGCAATTAATTGCTTTGATAACATGCAGCACATGAAAATTACCATTCGTAAGCATCTTCAGGTTCTTTAATGGATGTCCAGTTGAATTTTTAAGAATTCGTCTCAGCATTATTGATCCAAGATGACCTATTCAATCATGTCATAGTACAAATGTTATTTCTTTTACTTTTATTGACATAGGGTACCAGAGAATTCTGAGCTTCATATTACTTTTTCCAAGTGACATGTCAGGTGCACAAATGTTTTTAAATCAGTAAACTTTTAATTTACGATCAAATGTACTTCAATTGCACTAATTTCTGCATAATATAGTCCAGACAACAAAGTTAGTAATTTTTAAAAATATATTTCTGGTCTGAGACACTCTTGGTTATACTAATGTATTCAATATTCATTTCATTTAGTTTCTCAACATGATATCCATTTCTACAGATATTTTTAAAACTTAACAAATTTCTTGGGAATTTAGAAGAGAACAGTGCATCTTCTATAACAATCTTTGTCCCCTTAGGTAGAAATATAGTAGCTCTTTCGGAGCCTTCAATCATTTTTGAATTACCAGAAATTGTAATAATATTTATTTTTCTTCTAAGTAGGTAGGAAAAATATTTATTGTCTTTAAAAATGGCATGAGTCGTTCCACTATTAATTACACAAATATCCTCGTGATTGATTATTGATCCAAATAAAATTTGAGGGATATCCATATTTTTCTTCGAAAAAAAATAAAGTAAACATTATAATTAAAACATGACTCATTATACAAATTTTATTTATTTACATGAATTAGAAAAATATAAACATATTATTTAGTACAGACAAATGAAAAGAAAATTATTTAAATGTTATCAGGCTTATCAATATTCATATTTCATTCTGGAAAATTGAAGAAATCAGCTACATCTAGATGCATAGGCTCAATATTATCTTCAGAAATAAAGTTTGTCTTTGAATTATTTTCTGTTCGCTTCAAGGATGCCTGATATAACTGAACCAGACGTTTTGATGACCGGCAGGTCCGTGAATAGTGCCTCATACCTCCATATCTATGACATATACTTTCTGAATTTTTCTTTGGTATAATTTCTTGCTTTTCACTCTTCTTTTTATTCTATTGATCATTTCTCAGTGCTAGACGAACATCATGATTATAATTTTTTTTCGACCACGACTGAGGCCACAACTTCTTTTTCGTTTGTTATAGATTGTCTGATTCACTTTAGGGAGTGACAAAGTGTCACGCCCCGAGAGGGTACCCTAGGCGTGGCCGACACTCAGAAACCATCTCTGGCTTCCGAGAGAATCACTTGGTCTCATTACTCATTTGTTCATCAGCGGAAGACTTAATAATACTAATGTGGGATTGTCATAATCAAAGGAAAAATAGATAATTCTTAGAAGAAGTAGTTTCTAAGGAGAACTACTCCGATTATATCATCAGACTCTGTCTATGAAGCCTCTAATACTCTTAGATGGTGCCAATGACATGTCCATGGCTACCTCAAAAGAAACATCACACTCAACAATAATAAAAGGATAAGGAGTTCCTTCGAATACAAGAAGGACTCACCAAATAGCTGAAAAGAAATGATCTTCAACGATGCGCCTGTTGAGGATCTCTAACACCTGTATCTGCATCATAAAACGATGCAGGTCGAATGACGTCAGTACGTGGAATGTACGAGTATGTAAAATGGCAGGAAGGTAAGGACATATATCAAGAAACTCCTCTCAAGAAAACTCAGCTCAGAACTCAACATCATCTCAACATGAATATGTAATGCAAGTTTAAAATATAATAATAAAAAATATAGTAATAAGCAATGCTTACTCAGTTGGGAGTTTCTCTAACCGACAACCATCACTTATGAGCTAGCGATGATACAACGAAGCGATGTCGTTGCCACATCCATCCAATACCTTGCCAGGGTAAAGGACATCACCATCTTGGATCCATTCATCAAAGTCCTCTTTTTGGGACTTAAGAGGCATAGCCTCCATCCTACGCTGGCTACGTAGTTCTGGGGTTTGAGTCAATTAAACTCTTACCCAACTCGGTGCTCAATACTACTCTCAAAATATGTGCTCATATTAAACTCATCATCTAGTCTCATTGGACTTTAATTTAAATCATCAAACTCATCTCATTTCATGTTCATCAATCATTATACTTCAAAAACATCATTTACATCTCATCAAAACATCTTGCTCAAAATATCATTTTCTCAAATTCATTCAAATTCAACTCTTTTGCTCTTTCAAAACTCAATAAAATACATATATAGTATTAATTCATATAACTCTCTTTTTATCAATAAAAATAATAAAAAGCCAACATTTTTACTCAAAACATGTGTAAAAATATTCATGAACATCAAATCAATTAGGATTCATGGGAAAGTAACCATGAACAATAATTCCAATAATATGAGAGATAACAATAATAATAATATTAATGCATAAATATATCTAACTCAATAGAAGAAGAATTAATTCATTTAGAATTCAAGATTTGAATAAAACTCAACTATAACTCAATTATAATGAATTTAAATATTGGGCGCATGGACGAACTCAATCCGATGCTATGAAAGCCTTACATACCTTAAATCCGAAGGTTTACTCCGAATTGGAATACTCTTGGATCCCTAGCCTTTTCTTCTCGCCGGAGCGTTTTGTGTACTACCCGGAGTATAAGAATAACCGGAGTAGTATTTTTATACTACTAAAACAAAAACTATATTTGAGAAGAAGTATATAGAGAGAACAAATGCTTAGGAAAGCTTGATGAATAAAATGAGGAAATAAGGTGGGTATTTATAGGTGGGAAAGAGGGACCTAACAATAAATAAAATAATTATAAAGAAAAATCTGAAAATTTAATGGAATATATTGATGTCATGGATGATGTTAAATGGAGGACAATTTATGTCATGCATGATGTCAAATGCATCTAGATGTTTCCATGGTAGGTAAGATGAGTTCTTTTTAACAGAATACTCATTTTCGAAGCTACGTTTGAATAAGATAAATTCCTTATTAGGATTTGGTTTCTTCATAAGAATTGTAGATATGGAAGTCTAGTTTCATATCGTTCAAGAATCAACCGATTTGGAACAACCTACAGTGCGATATGAATTTTCTTCTATCAACACTCAATTCCGTCACAGCACTATATCTTGCAAAGATTAATTTATTTGACCTACTTATACTCCGAATTTGAAGTTATGTTCTTCATGACAGTTGTAGGTAAGGATGTTGTGATTACCCAGAAATTTGAATCACCTAATTTGGACCAACCTATGAAAAGTTATGCCCAAAATACAGAGACTGTATTATTTTTGTCAAGAATTGAAATACCGACATACAACATTTTAGGGGTTGTTACACAAAGAATCACCAGGCTGACTATCAAGATTTTTTATTAATAGCTCCATATTACGTTCAACAATAAGAAGATGATAAAGTAATTCAGAATATCTTTTAAAACCCTTTTCGCGATATTGCTATTGCATGACTATGTTCGCGAGTGAAAATATGGATTATGTTTTTTCAAGTTTGTCTTGCTCAGTGATTTCTTCTCCGCATAAATTTAACTGTGCTATAATTCTAAACAAGGCAGAATTATATTCAGTTATATTTTTAAAATCCATTAGTCTCAAATTGAGCCAATCATGAGATGTCTTTGGAAGGATGACCAACTTCAGGTTGTCAAATCTTTCTTTTAGATTCTTCCACAGTTTAAGGGGATCTTTTAATGTGAGGTACTGTAATTTTAATCCCTCGTCAAGATGGTGGTAGAGAAATATCATGGTTTTGGCAAGGTCTTGACTAGATGTCTTATTGTCATCTTTGATAGTGTCTACCAGACTCATCGATTTTAGGTGTATTTCGGTATCTAGTACCTATGATGAGTAGTCTTTTTTAGATATATCAAGAGCAACAAATTCAAGTTTAGAGATATTAATTATTTTAAGAAAATAAAATCCTTACCCTTTTGTTATCTTTTTAAAATAGCTCAAACTGATAGAGGCTCGTACTGATAATGTGTTATAAAACAGACTAACTTAGCAAATTAAGTATAAAGGAAGACAGAAAGATATAGAGAGAAGTGAGAGAATTTCTTTTTCTTTGTGTTAATATTACACACTAAAAGAGACTATTTATAGCCTGAAGAGTAAGAGCAAGAAAAGAAAATTTCTTTTTTGTGTGTGTCAAAGTGATGGAGGCTCGTACTGATAACATGTTATAAAACAGACTAACTTAGCAAATTAAGTATAAAGGAAGATAGAAAGATATAGAGAGAGTCGAGATTTTTTTTTTCCTGTGTGTCAGTATTACATATTGAAGGAGGCTATTTATATCCTGAAGAGTAAGAAAATAAGGGAGAGAGCACATTATTCTTTAAAATGGGTTCCACAAAGAAAGTGGAAATAATATAATTGTGGGGGAAGTGTGAATATTGTTCGATGATCAATGGAAGCTGTGGAAGAAGAAGAAGAAAGGAGATGAAGAGAAGAGATGAAGATGAAGAGAAGAGGCGGGGAGCAATTAGGGATGCTCTGTTTGTACTGCTCTGTTTGTATTCCAAAATGCAAAATTGTACACAAAATATCTACACTTCCTGTACATATACCATCCTTAATTAGTGTGGGCCCCACTATCTTAACAAATTATTAATAACTATTAACAACTAACTAACAACCAATCATCTAACAAGAATCAGCTAACTTATTCACAACTAACTAACAGCTAATTATCTTCAATACTCCCCCTCAAGTTGGAGGGTGCATAACATCCAACACTCCCAACTTGTCCATTAGATACATGTGTTGCTGCTTGCCTAATCCCTTCGTCATCAAGTTTGCTTGTTGATTATTTGTCTTCACAAACTCAGTCTTTATTGTTCCTTCCTTTATCTTGTCCCTTATGAAGTGACAGTCGATCTCAATGTGCTTTGTTCTCTCATGATAGACTGGATTTGCTGCTAGTTGAATCGCTGCCTTGCTATCGCTCCACACTGTTATTGGCTTATGAATCTCTACTCCAAGTTCTCTGAATAAGCCCAGTAGCCAAGTACCTTCTGCTACCACAACTGCCATGCTCCTATATTCTACCTCCGCTGAGCTCCTGGATATTGTTTGCTGCTTCTTAGATTTCCAGGAGATTAGTGACTCTCCGAACTTCACTGCATAATCTGTGATGGATCTTCTAGTAGTAGGACATGTTTCCCAATCTGAATCATACCAGCATGTTATCTCCTGTGTAGGCTGTGATCTGAAACTGAGGCCTTCGAACCTTTTTCTTATCTTCGTTGTTCATGAATTTCCACCACACTCGGAGGTAAGGATGAGGTATAGTCACCATTCGGATTCTCAAGGGTTCGCCTATCGGGTCCATCCTACAAAAGAAAATAAATTACCCCACCCCTATTAGATAATTGATTTGCTTAAAATGACATATACATCCTTCAATTAAACACATAGGCATGATTGTCTTTTATTGACCAATAGGCCAAATAGACATAAGGTGGGCTTCTAATGGGCTCAATACGCCTTGGGTATTGGGTCGTCTTAGGCCAATGCACTAAATTAGGGATTTGGCTTTGCTCTATGCTAGGTTGACTAAGAGTGGCTTTTGCAAGACTGGTAACCCAAGCGGACAACTCAGGCTGAAACTTACGACAATCATTGGACGCATAACGTATCAATAAATTGTCGATCGTTCCGAAAAGGGTTAAGTATAAAAAGCCCGACTGCGGTACCGCAAAATCGTTCTTTAATATACTATACATCAAATAGGAAAAATGCTATGAAATGCGAATAACAATTTAATATATAAACTAAACACATAATTGCACAATTAAGGAAAACAAGAATTACTAATTATTACAAAACCAAATGGTTAGTCAAATAAGCTATCAAATCTAATGGTTAGAACCTAATTAATCCCCAGCGGAGTCGCCATTTCTGTTATGTCGAAAAATGGGCGTGGTTTAAAATTAATTTCATCTTTATAAGAAAAAATCAATTTTAGTAAAAGAAGAGTCGCCACTTAATTTTTTAAAGAAATTAAGAAAACTTAATTTAAAAGACCCTAACAGATTTAAGTCTTAAAAATTCAGAGAAAAAGGTACGAGGTTCATATTACTATTTTAAGAAGGTTTTAGCACTTAAAATAGCCGCTAACATGCGGTTGTCCAACGATTTGAAAATTATTTGACTATCTTTGGGAAAATGTGTTTTAACAATAATTAAAGTATTAAACAATTTTGAGAAAAATATAAATTTTAAAATATTTAAGATAGTTTATAAGAATGTTTGACTTAGTAAAATGATAAAATAAAGGAAAAATGATGAAAACAAAAATGGTATCTCTTTAGGGGATTTAATTAAGTTAAATTAAACAAATAATATTAGAACTAACACAGGATAAATAAATATTGTCAATTAATTAAATAATAGAAAAAGGCAAACGAAATAATAAATAAACTACCCCAAATATATACAAACGAAAGTATTTAAAAATAGGGTAGAAATATTTATGTACTCATGTTCTTCGGATCAGCGCCGGCTTATTAATCGGAAGACAAAAATATAGTATTTTGTCGTTTTCTGCTCGGGTCGATCTCCATCATTTTCGAAGGGCCTATCTACCCCTACCCCTCCTAGATTTGTTTGTTAATTCAATCCTAAAGCGATCTAAAAGAAATATTAAAAACTAGCGTCTTAAAAGGTGTCTAGCGTCCCAACTTAATATCCAAGAGGCATTGGACGTACTATTAGGACAGGTGTTAGACTAAAGAAAATATAAGTTTCTTAATTAGACACATCGTCAAATAAAAACAAATAAGACGTCACTTAGCACATAAAATCTCAAATAAGCCTCTATATTAATTAACTAGCATGCTTGAAAACACAGATAAATAGTGAGGGTCAAAGCAAGTATTAAGCGTGTGTGTGATCGCCAAGCCCAAAAGGTCGTAGAAATAAAGTTTAATTAATTAAACATATAACAACAATCTTAATTATAGCATAGTTGTGATAAGAGAAAGACATTATTGACCATTTTAATTTATTAATTAAAGATCTTAATGAATTTATGGAAACAAGGTTTATACTTTATTACATGCTGAAAATTTATAAAATATACTGTAGGCATGATTCATAAATAAAATGATATGATGAAAATTTATTAAGGTATTTATACATATGAATTTAATATAAAATAATATGACAAGATAATTACTAAAATCCTACGGATATGATTTCCACTCATGAACTTAAAAGGTTGGAAATTATTAAATAAATACTGTATTCATGATTTCTATGTAACATAATATGCATAAAATTAATTAAAATTGTAGGCGTGGTATCAAAAATAGAATAATGTAATAAATATATATTAGAATCCTATAGACATGATTTTTAACCATAACATTATGGAAAGAAATACTCATAAGGCCCATAGACATGATATCGACTTAATTTGCATGCTAAAAATAAATTGACAAGGGTCTATAATATTTAAGCATTTGACATAATGAGAAATATTTATAGAATCCTATAGGCACGATTTCTAAATAGAGTAATTGGATCAAGACTTGTTAGATTTTGTAGGCATGGTTTTCTACATTAAAATAACATCATAAAAACATTCATTATTACCGGATAACATGCTAAAAATATTAATAGGGTCTTTGAATATGATATCCAATATTTGACTTGCTAGGGTTTATATAGTTTATATAGGCATGATAAAAGTAATATTTTATCGTTAAAATGAACATAGTAGCTATGCAAGTTTGCATGCTGAAAATTAATCAATAGACACCTAAAGATATGATATCTAAAAGACAAGTTATAATACAAATTTAATTTTTGAATAAGCATTTTATGACATTATGACAATTTAAAATCACTAAGACAAATGCAACTTATTAAACCTACAATACGAAGATGTTCCAAGAAGTCAAAATTAGATACATACAAACATATTGAAATGACTACGGATATTTAAAAACCCAAATTTAAATACTTTGACACGCATGTTGATGGTTAATTAATTAGCCTAACATGCTTAAGGTGAGATAGATAAACAACTATTTTATCAACAAATCTAACAAGTAGATACGGATAGTAAAACATGTAGCACATAAACCCTCCCCCTCTTAAATAGTTCCCCAAGTAATTTCATTATGTAATATTTACAAATTATTACATTTTTAGACAAAAGTAAATAAATATTTAAAAACCCAAATTCATTATGTAATATTTAAAAACCCAAATTTAGATACTTTGACACGCATGTTGATGGTTAATTAATTAGCCTAACATGCTTAAGGTGAGATAGATAAACAACTATTTTATCAACAAATCTAACAAGTAGATACGAATAGTAAAACATGTAGCACATAAACCCTCCCCCTCTTAAATAGTTCCCCAAGTAATTTCATTATGTAATATTTACAAATTATTACATTTTTAGACAAAAGTAAATAAATAAATAAAAATAATATGAATAGATAAAGATGTAAAATGTAGTAGCTTCTCCGACCCAAGTGAATTCTTCTCGTCTCAAACTTTGAAGTTCCAATCCTGCTAAACTATGAAGAAGATACAGAGCAGTATACGAATAACAAGGGACACATCGTAATAATAATTATATCTCAACAAGACAAACAAACAAGGTAAAACAATAAACCAAACATATAAAGAAAGTTGTAACTAACCTGGGTACTTTGGTTAGAGGAACAAGTAAATAGGAATCTGAAAACCCAATGCTAAATACTAGAAGTGGTGTTAAAGTATGCAAGAAACTCCCTCCTTTTTTTTTCGTTTGATATTTTTCTATCAAGTAAAATATTTTCTTTCTTTCTTAGCTTTCTCCTTACTCTGGTCTATCTTGTGTTTGTGTTTTATCTCTGTCTTTATAGGCATTGATGACAGACAATCCTCCCGACCAACACAATTGGCCAAACCCTTTAATTCAAAAACTTCAAAAAAAAGATAGATAAAACAAACAACTTTTCAAGATTCCCCTAAAACCACTCAAAAGGTGTTTTATTCCAAGATAGTGGAGCATTAACTTTAAAGTGATGGGACATTAAAATTATTTAAAGTAGTAGATACTAACTTTATTTCAAATTTTTATAAAAAGACAAAATTAATTATGATAAAATATAAAAAATGATCATAGCATATTAGCAAATCTTTAAAAAAAAAAAATATTAATTACTATAATTATTTTAATTAATAAATTATGTCACAATCATTAAAACATTAAACCTTCTTCCGAAATTCAGAAAGCAAATCATCAAGTTATTAAATTGACCTCCAAATTAACGAATATGCATTTAAACAATGGCAAATGATAACAACCTTACCATAAAAATCATCAACTATACTTATCCATAATTAAATACAAAAATGTAAATATAGACCGAAAACACCAATGCGAACATGTATAATAATCTTCGTTTCTAAGAAATAAATAAACACCTAAAAAAACGATCTACATTTTCTGTATAATTAAAATATGAGCTTATGAACATGAATGAGAACAAAAACAAGAGCAAAACAACATAGTATGCTTTATAATGTTAATCGATTATTAATGAACAAAAAATCTTTGAATCTTGAGTTTGTCAAATCATTTGAAATAGATAATCAATCCAATATTTGTTTTGAAAACAAAATCTATAAACGGAGTCTAACATGAGAAAGATCTAAATCATCCAAACAAAGAACTTATCAAGAACTTAGAATACAAAATATAATCAAACCAACATATACACAACAATCATATGAAATTTAGATTTACAAGAAACATAACATATACATATAGTAAAATTTAAATACAACCACACCAACATATACAATAATCCTATGAAATTTTTATTTTGCAAGAGACATAACATATATATCTATATACACATATAATGACATAAAATTTAAATACAACCATACCAATATATACACAATTTTAGATTTGCAAGAAACATAACATAATATATATATATATATATAAATGTAAAATGAAACCATACTAAGACGGATCTATGAAGATCCGTTTTCGATTTATCGTCTTGTTCATTTAGCAACGACACTCGAAGAGATCGTCGTCACTAGTTGGAGGCTGCCAGTGGTTGTCGTTGTCGCATCGTCGCTGGAAGTCGGAGCTCGCGCGAAGAAAGCTTCTCACTGTATCGCCGTCGCAGCTGCTCCGTCGACCATCGCGCGAGTTCGAGCTCGCTGGAGCTTTTGGACAGCAGCTCGCTGCTGCTGTCGACGTTATTTGGCAGCGTTGAGGGGCTGTCGTTAGTGGTTGACAGCGTCGTTGGTGGCGCTGTTCGTGGCTGCCGGAGACGAAGAAGGCGCGCAGCCATGGCTGCTTACAGCTTATGGCTACTGCGTGAAGGTATCGAGAGAGAGAAAGGAATAGCGTGAGAGAGATGAGGGGACAAGAAGAGAGTGGCGGAGGGAGAGAGTAGAAGGGGCGGCCATGGCTTGTTTTTGTCTTCTTCTCCTTGGAGAAGATGACCAAAGGAGGCAAGACAAAAAAATCAATTTGGTTTAGGTTAGGGTTTGGGTATTTTGATAGTGTAGTTGTAATCCTAGCCGTTCATTAATTGAGTTGAGCGGTTGGGATTAAATCTTGATATTGATAAAGGTGAGATGGATGGTTGTGATTGAAAGATGGATTTAAGATTTAAAAATGGTTATATAGTATAGATTGAAATTAAAATGGATTGAATAAAATGACTATGCTTTAAATCAAATGGAGAAAATTGAATAGATTGCTAATTGATTAATAATCATAATATATATATTGAATAAGTAAAAACATAAATTTATTCAAGTAGCCGTATTTATATATAAAGCAAACTTATGTATACGCCACGCAGATATGTGTATATATGTATATATATGACGCACGTATGCATATAACATATACTAAAATAGATGCATAATTAATATGGTTAACTAAAATATATAATAAATTTAATTAAATAGTAAATTTATGTGCACATGTATACAATACGTATTAAAATAGATATATAACATATGCATGTTAATATGAATAAGTAAATTATAAAATAAACTTAGTTAATAAATATTCTTTATGTAAACAAAATACACACATATATACTAAACAGATACGTAAGAATATTTAAACGTATTAAGCTTATTATAAAAATAATAAAAATAATAGTTGTAATATTAATAAATAGCAAAATATTATAAATTATGAATATCAAAATATACGATTTATTTATTAAACTAAATGTAAACTTATTTAATTAATAAAGAAATAATTTTGAAAAAATGTCTATTCTTTTTAGATAGCAATTCGAAAAGTAGTTATGGATGGTCAAAATTGGGTGTCAACAACTTATCCCTTTCTTTGAGTAGGGTCGATGGAAGAGATTCTGGTCAAAGAAAATTGATAAATCCAATTTTGACGCTTGATTTGATGCACGATTTTTTGAAAGAATACCAGAATTATCTTGATGTCGAATTATGGAGAAACCAGAAAGCTTGTGAACTGGATGAGGAGGTTTGTTGGAGTACAGTCGAGTTTTCAAAATTGAGCTCGCCTACATATCCTTAAACTTAGGAATCAGACTGCTTGTAGTTCGACTCAATCGGTTGAAAAGGAGATCTTTTATGCTAAGATCACCCTTCGACTGGGAGAAGTGATACATGAATCGAGTATGAAAAATAGGCTTGCAACCTCTTAACCGTGCATGTGACTAGCTTCACACCCATAATTAAGAACTTACATGGACATAATTTCCAAAACTCTTGGTGTATCGTCACTCAGATTGAGAAATTGCTTTCGGTGACAAGTTGAAGTTTTCCGGCGCAAAATTGAGACTAACAAACTCAAAGGGATGCCTCATGCCTTCTTGTAGTGGTGTGGTGTGGTGGAAGTTATTCTTCAACTCGTGTTCCAATTTGCTACTAAGAAAAGTTCTACGTTGTGTTGCATTCTTTTGATGTCATTCGTACCTGTGGTTCAATTGAGAATCTATCCTCTTGGATGATCTCGCCAAAGACATAAACAAAACCCATTAGGAGAAAAATGTAACTCAAAGAAGATGATAGTGTCATCACTGTGTACGAATGTTAACCTCCTTCGGTTTTGACGTAGAACAAAATAAATGCATTTCCTAAGTTGATGTGATTTATAATATATTTTCCGACTGCAAATAGTTTCAATTTTGATGTAATATACAATGATATGAAAATGATGGCCCTCTTGGCGGTGATATGAAAATGATGGCCCTCTTGGCAATGATATGAAAATGATGGCCCTCTCGGCAATGATATGAAAATGATGGCCCTCTTGGCAATGATATGAAAATGATGGCCCTCTTGGCAATGATATGAAAATGATGGCCCTCTTGGCAATGATATGAAAATGATGGCCCTCTTGGCAATGAAATGATAAATGATGGCCCTCTTGGCAATGAAATGATAAATGATGGCCCTCTTGGCAATGATATTACCACCTCCGGTAATATAATACGAATAATAAATATGAATGGCCCTCTTGGCGAATGATATTACCACCTCCGGTAATATAACACGAATAATAAATATGAATGGCCCTCTTGGCGAATGATATTACCACCTCCGGTAATATAATACGAATAATAAATATGAATGGCCCTTTTGGCAAATGATATTACCACCTCCGATAATATAATACGAATAATAAATATGAATGGCCCTCTTGGCGAATGATATTACCACCTCCGGTAATATAATACGGACAATAAATATGGATGACCCTCTTGACAAATGATATTACCACCTCCGGTAATATAATACGGACAATAAATATGGATGGCCCTCTTGACGAATAATAAATATGAATGGCCCTCTTGGGCAAATAATAAATAAATATGAATCATCATATACGGCATTAGATCATCATATACAGCATTATAAGGTATGCCTATTTGACGTCTTTGAGGATGGAGAATATAATTTGACGTCATTATGGATGCTTGCATTGAAAGTAACTCCTTGGCGTTTTCCAATACTCAAAAGAAAATAAGTAATAGACCCAATGTCGTTTTAATTAATGACTGAGTAAAAATCTTTAGGGAGAATTTTCAAAGATATGTACAAAGTGCCTGATCACTTTGACATTAGTGTGTGAATATCATGCTCGTTTTCAAACACTTTATATTCATTTTGGCACATGGTTTGCTGGATATCTGAAAGAGGCGTTGTTGTTCATCTTTTGAACGTCTCCTTTTCGTCTGACGAATCCTGTTGACAAAATCATCATTTTGAAAACTCTTTGTTCTTTTAACTTCTTTGTATTTGCCGAAAGAAGGGATACAGTGGTCTTTTATAAATCTGCATCCACAGAAAAATTGTTAGTTTTGAATGAATTGATCTGTGTTGAATTCTCCATTTGTTTTCTCCTTGTCTTGTTATCTTCGATTGCTTGCTCTGATTCCCCACTTCTCAGTAGATACAAGACAAAATATTTCTATGTAAAAAATATTTGATGTATTAAAAGATTTAATAAAGATGAGTTTTTGAAAAGCAATTTGAGAAAGGTTACTGCCACATGTCATGTCATGCATAGCTCAAACGAACATCCTTGATTCAAAACCTTGAGCATGTTTGCTAGCTTGTTCAAACAGTTGAGGATTTTTAAAGGTTGAAGCTGCGAAGTTCTCACATAACTAGAAAGTTTTGTAATTGACTTTGAACTCTGATGGTGCTGGAGATTATTGACCTTCCAACAATGTCAGGGATCATTCGAGGCCAACCTTGAACTTTGAAGTTAAGTAAAACCTTCTGATGATATTAGATAAAATTTTTGAGGTCATCCTCAAAAATTTCTGTCCCAGTTAGATGTCTTGGTAAATATCATACTACCAATAAGAGATTTGTAGAATTTTTGAGGTCCTATCAAAAATTCTGTCCCAATTACTTTTCTGATGCACCTCAATCTTGTTTTCTCTTGTGAAGAGATCTTTCTTTGAAATTTTGAGTCCCTCTCAAAATTTCTGTCCCAGTTTCTATCATAAATAGAGAACTTACGGGAGATAAGACCGAACTGTTGTGGCGCCTACGTATCCCGTTGAGACAGGAATCAGGTCAAACGTAGTTCCCCTTTCTCGGGAGATAACTAAGGAATAGGGATTTTTAATAAGAAAGTGACCGAAGCCGACATAGGCCGCCTACGTATCTCATTCTTGAGAATTCAGGTCAGACGTAGTTCATTCCTATAGGAGGGCTAATTTTAAAATTAACAAACATAGAAACGATTACAAGCAAATGACACACCTACAAAATATTGAACCTTCATACATAGTATCTTTTGACGGCGTCTGAGTTGATTGGCTTCGGCCATTCTTGTCCATCCATCTCGGATAATATCAAGGCACCTCCAGACAACACTTGGCGCACCATGTATGGTCCTTGCCAATTTGGCGCAAACTTTCCTTTATACTCATTTTGATGTGGAAAAATGCGTTTGAGAACCAACTGACCAACTTCAAATGTTCTTGGTCTCACTCGCTTGTTAAAAGCACGAGTCATTCTTTGCTGGTACAGTTGACCATGGCAAACGGCAGTCATTCTCTTTTCATCAATCAAGGCCAAATGTTCAATTCGATTACGAACCCAATCGGCGTTGCTCAATTCAGCTTCTTGAATAATTCTCAATGAAGGTATTTCCACTTCGGCAGGGATTACGGCCTCCGTCCCATACACTAGCAAGTATGGAGTTGCTCCAATTGATGTTCTGACAGTTGTTCGGTATCCCAACAGAGCATATGGCAACATTTCATGCCAACCTCTGTGATTGCCAATCATTTTCCTCAAGATCTTTTTGATGTTCTTGTTGGCAGCTTCTACGGCTCCATTCATTTGAGGACGATATGTAGTTGAGTTTCGATGATTAATCTTGAATTGCTCACATATCTCTTTCATCAAATGACTATTGAGATTTGCTCCATTATCAGTAATGATGGAATTCGGTATCCCAAATCTACATATCAAATTGTTACGGATGAAGTCTGCTACTACCTTCTTCGTGACTGATTTATACGAGGCTGCTTCCACCCACTTGGTGAAGTAATCAATAGCAACTAAAATGAACATGTGTCCATTAGAGGCGAATGGCTCTATTGGACCAATGACATCCATTCCCCAAGCCACAAATGGCCAAGGAGAACTCATAGCATTAAGTTCGTGAGGAGGTACTCGAATCAAATCACCATGCACTTGACATTGATGACATTTTTGCATATACTTACAACAATCATGCTCCATAGTCATCCAAAAATAGCCGGATCGAAGGATCTTTTTCGCCAAGGTAAGCCCATTCATGTGAGTTCCACAAACTCCCGCGTGAATCTGTTCGAGAAGCTTCGTGGCTTCAATAGCATCGACACATCTGAGAAGACCCATATCTGGAGTTCTCCTATAAAGGATTTCTCCACTTGGAAAGAAATTGTTAGCCATCCGACGTATTGCTTTCTTCTGATTGAAAGTCGCATTCTCTGGATAAGTTCCAGTTTCTAGATACCTTTTTACGTCAAAATACCAAGGTCTCCCATCTGGTTCTACTTCTACATGCGAACAGTGAGCGGGTTGTTCTTTCAAGTATATCTCCACAGGATCAATGTAACTTGTATCTGGATGTTTGATCATTGAGGAGATAGTAGCAAGAGTGTCAGCAAATTCGTTCTGCAACCTTGGGGTATGCCTAAACTCGATCTTGCGAAATCTTTTACACAACCTTTGCACTAACTTCACGTATGGTGCAATCTTCGAATTTTTCACAGCCCACTCTCCTTGAACCTGGTGAATCAGCAAATCTGAATCTCCTATTACCAACAACTCTTGAATGTCTTTATCGACCGCCATTTTTAGACCCATGATGCATGCTTCATACTCAGCCATGTTGTTCGTGCAACGAAATCGGAGTTTGGCTGCCATAGGGTAATATTGGCCAGATTCCGATATTAGGACTGCTCCAATTCCACTTCCTTCATGATTCACCGCTCCATCAAAAAATACTCTCCAACCAGGGTATGCTTCGGAGATATTTTCTCCTACAAATAATACCTCTTCATCGGGAAAATAAGTTTTGAGCGGTTCATACTTTTTGTCTACTAGATTTTCTGCGAGATGATCCGCCAAGGCTTGTGCTTTTATCGCCTTTTGGGTCACATACACAATATCAAACTCACTCAGCAACATCTGCCATTTTGCCAATTTCCTAGTGGGTATCGCTTTCTGAAAAATATACTTTAAAGGATCCATCTTGGAAATGAGATATGTAGTGTATGAAGACAAGTAATGTCTCAACTTTTGAGCAATCCAGGTTAAAGCACAACAAGTTTTCTCCAAAAGAGTGTAACGAGCCTCGTATGGAGTAAACTTCTTGCTTAAGTAGTAGATTGATCGTTCCCTCTTCCCCGTCTCATCATGCTGGCCTAGCACGCATCCAAATGCATTATCTGAGACAGACAGATATAGCAACAATGGAACTCCTTCCCTCGGAGGAACTAGCACCGGTGGATTAGACAAGTAACTTTTGATAGCTTCGAAAGCTGTCTGACATTCTTCAGTCCATTTTGTCAATGCATCTTTTTTCAGTAGCTTAAAGATAAAGATAGGCTAACAAATCAACGTGGATTGAGCTATAAATCGACTGATGTAGTTCAATCTTCCCAAGAAATTCGTCACTTCCTTTTTAGTCTTTGGTGGAGGTAATTCTTGAATCGATTTGATTTTAGAGGGATCAAGCTCGATACCCCTTCTACTGACTATAAACCCCAATAACTTGCCAGCTGGCACTCCAAAAGCACATTTAGCGGGATTTAATTTTAGATTGTATTTGCGCAAACGATCAAAGAATTTTTTCAAGTGAGTCAAATGACCCTCACTCTCGCGGGATTTGATAATGACATCATCCATATATACTTCAATTTCTTTGTGAATCATATCATGAAAGATAGTTGTCATGGCTCTCATGTAAGTAGCCCCAGCATTTTTAAGACCAAATGGCATTACTCGATAGTGATACACACCCCACGGTGTGATGAATGCTATCTTTTCTGCATCTTCTTCATCCATTAGAATCTGGTGATAACCTGTGTAGCAATCCACAAATGACTGCATCTCATGCTTGGCACAATTATCAATGAGAATGTGGATATTTGGCAATGGAAAGTTGTCTTTAGGGCTAGCTTTGTTCAGATCTCTATAATCAACACAGATTCTGATCTTGCCATCCTTCTTAGGGACTGGAACAATGTTGGCTAACCAAGTCGGATATTTCGTCACTTCCACAACTCCAGATTGAATTTGCTTGGTAACCTCTTCTTTGATCTTCAAACTTAAATCTGGCTTGAATTTTCGAGTCTTTTGTTTTACTGGACTGCAATCCGGATTTATTGGCAATTTATGAGACACGATGTCTACACTCAAACTTGACACATCATCATAAGACCAAGCAAATATGTCGATATACTCTCCAAGCAAACTGGTAAGTTCTTTCCTCTGAGCTTTTGTTAAATGGACACTGATTCTGGTTTCCTTGGTACACTCGTTATCTCCCAGATTCACAACCTCAGTTTCCTCTTGATTTGGCTTGTACTGATCCTAAAATTGTTTCAAACCCTCGGTGAGGTGTTCAGGTATGGTAGCCTCTTCATTATAATCCTCAAACTCATCACCATCTATCTCATTTTGTTCATTTAGCTTGTGACATGACATGATATTGGCAGGTTTTAAGTTATTTTTACTGAAATCAAAAGCAAACAAAGTCAGATAAGTAAAATATAGACCGATAAACAAATAACAAGTAAAATTCATAATAAAGGAGGCCTTCATTTACCAAAATAAATACAAATTTTGGCCATGACCGTGGGTCAATTTGCCTTTTTCAAATATCATAAAGGTAACTTAAAGCATAATAAAATAGAAACAAACGAAGGGTGGGTCTCGGGCCTCCTCCGGACTACCATTGATTTAAAAAATAAGTAGATAATATGTCTTTATCTACCAAGATGAGTGAGGGACTAAGAGCGGTGCAGACGTCCAATTAGACAGTTGCTCCCCTGACTCAGCATGACGAATACTCGATGTCCCCGTTTCTCCCTCTAGGATTGCATCAATTTCTTCAAAAAGATCCCAGATTCCTTCCCCAAGATCGCCATCATTGACACATTCTCGCACTGGAAATGACATATACAAGTGAGGTATTGGCCTAGCGAGTACCCGATCAATCTTCCTATTTTTCACATCTGCCTCGTCGTCTTCTGTAGGGTCATATCCCAAACCATGCTTTAATCCTTTATCGGGAATCTGAATGGGCTCAATGATTCCTTGGCAGTGCTTCCCTAATCCAAAACCTGGCTCAAAATTATTTTGGAGCATGACAGTGGCTATCATTTTATAAACAGACGGCATAAGAGGTTGTGGGGCCGAATCATCGTCAGTGGCATTCACTAGCTCAACCGTATAGAAATCAGTACCTCTGGTAATATCATCGATAATTGATGCGCAACTGTTTGAATGCCTCCCCTCACCATAAACAACTACCTCCCGGTCATTCTTTACAAACTTTATCATTTGGTGGAGAGTAGAGGGAACGGCTCCAGCCATGTGGATCCATGGCCTTCCTAACAATAGGTTGTAGCTGGTGGTGATGTTCATCACCTGGCACTCTATAATGAAATCAACAGGCCCTACCTGAATATCCAAATTCACAGCACCTAATGTATTTCTTTGACCCCCATCGAAAGCCCTTACATTAACTTGGTTCTGTCGGACTTTCCCTAAATCAAAGTTCAACTGTTTGAGAGTTGACAAAGGACAAATATTAAGACCCGATCCATCATCGATCAATACACGATTCATGATCTTTTCTCGACACACAACAGTGATATAAAGAGCTTTGTTATGCATCACACCTTTGAACGGTAACTCTTCATTGTTAAAACTGATGCGGTGTCCTTGAACAACTCGACTCACCATAGCGGCCAGATTATCTCCATCTGTGCCCACAGGTACATAGGTGTCATCCAAAGCTTTCATCAAAGCATGTCTGTGCTGTTGTGAGCTCATCAACAATGCCCACACTGAGATTTGGGCAGGTATTTTCTCCAGATGCTTCACTATAGAATATTCTTTTGGCTGCATTTTCCGTCAAAACTCTTCAGCCTCAGCTTCACTAATCGGTCTCTTTTATTGATCCTTCTTATTCCATCCTTGAGCCAATTCTTCTGGGGTGTAGCATCTACCAAACCGCGTCATTCCCTGAGTTGCTGCAGTCTCGATCACGAACTTCTTTTGGTTAGGAATTTCTTTCGACACCAAAGCAACAACCTTTGGAGGTGTCAAAATCACAAAATTCGATTTCTTCTTTATGCTCAGTGAAGCCACAGCCATTTCAAGGCTGTTAGTATAGGTTGGGACTATGGCCTTTGTTACACACCAATCTTCTTCCATCTCAATCATGTGAATATTAAACCCTCCATGATTCGGCAAAGGATTACTATTGACATTAGGGGCGGCAGTTTGGAGAGTAACGACCTCACGATTAATCAGATCCTGAATTTTGTGTTTCAAATTGACACAAGTTTCAGTATCATGCCCGACACTGCTGGAATGATACGCACATGTTTTGTCAGCTCTATAGAATCTAGAGCTTGTATCAGCCAGTTTAGGTGCAATGGGGTGAATAATGCCTGCGTCTCTCAATCTTTCAAACAACTTAGTTTGACTCTCCACCAGAGGAGTAAAATTCCTGGCGGGCCTATTTTTAAAATTGGGTTGGGAAAGGTTGTAATTATTTTGCGGGGGTGGTGGCACATGACGATAACTCGGACGATTTTGGTGGGAAGGTGCAGGAGTTTGGAATCTTGGGTACAGTTGGGTTTGGTAACTTGGTTGTGGAGTTCGGTAGTTTAGCGGAGTGTTTTGGTAATATGGAGCTGGGTAATTAGAAGGTGGAGCTTGATGACTGTTAAATGGGACTTGGTCATTTGGGTATGGGGTTTGGTGACTGGAAGCTGGGGTTTGGTAATTCGGTTGAGTGTAGTAAACTTGATGTGAATTTTGTGGACCTCGTGAATAGGTCTTGAAAGGTGTGGATTTTCCTGGCTTGGTGTTGGCGAACCTCTTCCCTTCAGTTGTATAGGAGATGGTAGATACATCCTCTCGCTTTTTCTTAAATGATCCCGAAGACCCAATTGAAGAGGCTACACGGGCTATCTTTCCGGTCTTGAGCCCATCCTCGATAGTCTCACCTACCTTGACTATCTCGGCAAATTTTGCTCCAACGAGCAACATCAGTCTTTCATAGTACTCGGGCTCTTGCGTGCGTACAAATACTTCCACAATCTCTTTCTCTATCATGGGAGGTCGAACTCTCGCGGCCTCTTTCCTCCACATGTACGCATACTCACGATAACTTTCAGTGGATTTTTGTTTGATCTTCTCCAAAGAATATCGATCAGGAACGATTTCCACATTATATGCGAACCTCTCGATAAAATCTCTGGCCAAAGCGTTCCAATTAGACCATTGTTTTATTTCTTGAGCGCTGAACCATTCCAAAGCCTCTCCACTCAAACTTCGGTTAAAGAGCCGCATTAGCAAGGCTTTATTCTTACCAACTCCTACTAGTTGGTCACAGTATGCTCTCAAATGAGCCAAAGGATTTCCGGTTCCACCAAAAGTATCAAATTTAGGTACTTTAAACCCTTCAGGAAGGTCCAGATCTGGATGGATACACAAATCTTCATAATTCAAACCAACCACATCCGGGATATAGTGAAACTCTTTCATAGCTTTTATAATTTCCTCTTTCATGCTTTGCTTGGTTACTTCTTCTTTGGTCCTCCACTCCCTTTCTTGTTCTTCATAGTGATCAAGTTCGGAACCGTTGGTATAGGGCTCATTTGGGATTGGAATTTGGAAAGCTGTCTTTTGAGGCAGGGAAGGGATAATGGGAGGATTTGGCGTATTTTGAGGGACTTGATAATTTTGGGGGAATGTTTGGCGGTTAGTATACTGATTTTGATGATGGGGAAAGGTTTGTGGATTGTTAACATTTTGGTTTTGTGGTGGAGGACATGCTTGAGGGTTGGTGTTTTGTGGGGGAGGAAAGCTTTGGGGATTGGTATTTTGTAGAGGGGGGAAGGTTGGAGGGTTGGTATTTTGAGGATGAGGTGGCGCTTGGTGGGAAGTGGAGGCATGATAGGGATTTGAGGCAGTGAGGTCAACAATGAAGGTATTTTGAGCGGGGTTTAAAGATGGATTTTGAACGTGTTCCGTACTTGAATTTGGAGAAGGGAAATGGAATGGAGGCCTTCTCTCACCTGAAACCGGCGTGTTGGCGGCGATAGCCAGTTTTGACAACTCTCGATTTTTCTGTATCTCAACTCTCATCTCGGCGATTTGTTACACCAACTGTGCAATCAGCTCATTTTGTTCCGCGATGATAGGGTCTGTCACAATAATATCCGTCAAACCAGTGCTGTCATTATTACCAGTCATTTTCCTTTTCCGTACTAACGAATTTTGATCGGGAAAGAAATCTTTGGAAGCCTTTGACCTGGTGAAATAAGGGTGCTCAGCCAGTTTATCAACACAGATCAATTCTAAATACTTGGAGAAAGAAAAACAACTCAAAAATAAATATGTTAGTCTTTGTTCATAGCACGTGATGCAAAAATATCACATATAATGAAGCAGATAAACACCTAAGACACATAAACAGTTATTGCGCTTCCTAAACAGATGTGTGACCCTTTTGTGCCAAGGGTAGGCCTAGCGATTTGAAGGATGTATATGTTTTCTTAAGCCAATTCATTATCCCCAAAGTAAAAACATTCAACATGTTTAACGTATTCCAAAACAGGTGCAGAAGTTCAGAATGGAAACAACAAAACCAATTACAAATAAAAGCAATCCCGCGCAGGGGATGATAGTGAACTTTACACTTCTTCTGATCCTTCACTAGATTTGTTTTTCTTGGCTATGTTGACCTCTTCCCATATGGCATATCTGTTTGCCCATAGATGATCGCTAGCTAGCTGAGCCCCTTCTTGATGCTTGAACCTTTCTATGGACTGGATCTGTTGCTCCATGCCATCATCTAACTCAGACATGCATTGTCTTACTCTTCGTAACTCTTGCTTTAGCTGGGCTATGACTTTGGCGTCATCTAACTGTCGGCATTGATGATCTAATTCATTTCTCATACTTCTCTTGGAGCTGATATAGTCGAACGTGATAGGGGACATTTGGTCCTGATTCGATGGTTTTGAGAAGGTTATTCTTTATCCATTCCCTGTACTCCGCAGAACACTCAGGTTGAAATCTATTTGGCAATGAATCACCCAACACCCTTCGAGTTTTCCATGTTCTAAGTATCTGTTTAGCGAAAGAGACTTGGCCATTTTCGTGGTCTGTTGCAAACTTTCTCATACTCGTGGTTTGTGGAAGTTCCTATTTTCCTCCTAGTTGTCTAAGGACTCGAGCGGGGGCATATGGTCGGGTTCCTCTTAATCCGGCTAATATTAAGTAAGGGACCTTTTCCCCTCGAATTGTTATTTTCTCTGACAGCACCATACTCTCGATTGACCATTGCACATTTTCTTCTCTTAATCCCTGAAGCCTTGGATACCAGAATTTTTGACCTCCTGTTCTATGAAAATGATTGCAATATAACCACCAACTGTGACCTCCAAGTTCATCTGATCGTCTCAAAGGATCTGGATGTTCCGGAGCATCAGCTTTGAGTAAGTGTCTCATCATCCACCATTGAAGTATCAAATTACATCCCTGAAAGAATCGTCCACCATCTTTACACTTATCCAATGCTCGATAAATGTCTGCAAGAATCATGGGCGCCAAAGTGTAGTACTTGATTGAGGACCCGTAGTTTACCCCATTGAAGATGGCATGAGTGACCATTGCTACACTTGGATGGATAGTATAGTTTGGTCCTTGGGGAAACACCATTGTCCCAAGTAGGCATACCGCAAACGCAAGAGGACGTGTTTTCTTCCATTTTTCCTCTGAGATAAATTCATCATGATACTTTTCGAAAGCCCTCGCTCGTCCAAATCGAGTGTAAAGTTTTTGAAGTGGGATGTTTGGTCCGGAAAGCCTATCCATCCATTTAGCTTTGACAAGTGAAAGTTTTTCTTTTATCTTGTCAAAATCCCATATCTTAGGAATAAGGAGGTCATTGTCAGGCTTATGCTTTCGTTTGTTACACATGCCTATACTCTCGTAGCTAGCAAGGACTTCCTCGATAGTTGGGGTCATTTCTACTTCCCCGAATCTAAACACTATGTTGTCACTATCCCAAAACTTTACCATTGTTCCAACTAAATGAGGCCAAGCTTTCATTTCCATAATTGACGGGATGTGGCCTATGTGACTTCGAACCTTTTTCTTATCTTCGTTGTTCATGAATTTCCACCACACTCGGAGGTAAGGATGAGGTATAGTCACCATTCGGATTCTCAAGGGTTCGCCTATCGGGTCCATCCTACAAAAGAAAATAAATTACCCCACCCCTATTAGATAATTGATTTGCTTAAAATGACATATACATCCTTCAATTAAACACATAGGCATGATTGTCTTTTATTGACCAATAGGCCAAATAGACATAAGGTGGGCTTCTAATGGGCTCAATACGCCTTGGGTATTGGGTCGTCTTAGGCCAATGCACTAAATTAGGGATTTGGCTTTGCTCTATGCTAGGTTGACTAAGAGTGGCTTTTGCAAGACTGGTAACCCAAGCGGACAACTCAGGCTGAAACTTACGACAATCATTGGACGCATAACGTATCAATAAATTGTCGATCGTTCCGAAAATGGTTAAGTATAAAAAGCCCGACTGCGGTACCGCAAAATCGTTCTTTAATATACTATACATCAAATAGGAAAAATGCTATGAAATGCGAATAACAATTTAATATATAAACTAAACACATAATTGCACAATTAAGGAAAACAAGAATTACTAATTATTACAAAACCAAATGGTTAGTCAAATAAGCTATCAAATCTAATGGTTAGAACCTAATTAGTCCCCAGCGGAGTCGCCATTTCTGTTATGTCGAAAAATGGGCGTGGTTTAAAATTAATTTCATCTTTATAAGAAAAAATCAATTTTAGTAAAAGAAGAGTCGCCACTTAATTTTTTAAAGAAATTAAGAAAACTTAATTTAAAAGACCCTAACAGATTTAAGTCTTAAAAATTCAGAGAAAAAGGTACGAGGTTCATATTACTATTTTAAGAAGGTTTTAGCACTTAAAATAGCCGCTAACATGCGGTTGTCCAACGATTTGAAAATTATTTGACTATCTTTGGGAAAATGTGTTTTAACAATAATTAAAGTATTAAACAATTTTGAGAAAAATATAAATTTTAAAATATTTAAGATAGTTTATAAGAATGTTTGACTTAGTAAAATGATAAAATAAAGGAAAAATGATGAAAACAAAAATGGTATCTCTTTAGGGGATTTAATTAAGTTAAATTAAACAAATAATATTAGAACTAACACAGGATAAATAAATATCGTCAATTAATTAAATAATAGAAAAAGGCAAACGAAATAATAAATAAACTACCCCAAATATATACAAACGAAAGTATTTAAAAATAGGGTAGAAATATTTATGTACTCATGTTCTTCGGATCAGCGCCGGCTTATTAATCGGAAGACAAAAATATAGTATTTTGTCGTTTTCTGCTCGGGTCGATCTCCATCATTTTCGAAGGGCCTATCTACCCCTACCCCTCCTAGATTTGTTTGTTAATTCAATCCTAAAGCGATCTAAAAGAAATATTAAAAACTAGCGTCTTAAAAGGTGTCTAGCGTCCCAACTTAATATCCAAGAGGCATTGGACGTACTATTAGGACAGGTGTTAGACTAAAGAAAATATAAGTTTCTTAATTAGACACATCGTCAAATAAAAACAAATAAGACGTCACTTAGCACATAAAATCTCAAATACGCCTCTATATTAATTAACTAGCATGCTTGAAAACACAGATAAATAGTGAGGGTCAAAGCAAGTATTAAGCGTGTGTGTGATTGCCAAGCCCAAAAGGTCGTAGAAATAAAGTTTAATTAATTAAACATATAACAGCAATCTTAATTATAGCATAGTTGTGATAAGAGAAAGACATTATTGACCATTTTAATTTATTAATTAAAGATCTTAATGAATTTATGGAAACAAGGTTTATACTTTATTACATGCTGAAAATTTATAAAATATACTGTAGGCATGATTCATAAATAAAATGATATGATGAAAATTTATTAAGGTATTTATACATATGAATTTAATATAAAATAATATGACAAGATAATTACTAAAATCCTACGGATATGATTTCCACTCATGAACTTAAAAGGTTGGAAATTATTAAATAAATACTGTATTCATGATTTCTATGTAACATAATATGCATAAAATTAATTAAAATTGTAGGCGTGGTATCAAAAATAGAATAATGTAATAAATATATATTAGAATCCTATAGACATGATTTTTAACCATAACATTATGGAAAGAAATACTCATAAGGCCCATAGACATGATATCGACTTAATTTGCATGCTAAAAATAAATTGACAAGGGTCTATAATATTTAAGCATTTGACATAATGAGAAATATTTATAGAATCCTATAGGCACGATTTCTAAATAGAGTAATTGGATCAAGACTTGTTAGATTTTGTAGGCATGGTTTTCTACATTAAAATAACATCATAAAAACATTCATTATTACCGGATAACATGCTAAAAATATTAATAGGGTCTTTGAATATGATATCCAATATTTGACTTGCTAGGGTTTATATAGTTTATATAGGCATGATAAAAGTAATATTTTATCGTTAAAATGAACATAGTAGCTATGCAAGTTTGCATGCTGAAAATTAATCAATAGACACCTAAAGATATGATATCTAAAAGACAAGTTATAATACAAATTTAATTTTTGAATAAGCATTTTATGACATTATGACAATTTAAAATCACTAAGACAAATGCAACTTATTAAACCTACAATACGAAGATGTTCCAAGAAGTCAAAATTAGATACATACAAACATATTGAAATGACTACGGATATTTAAAAACCCAAATTTAAATACTTTGACACGCATGTTGATGGTTAATTAATTAGCCTAACATGCTTAAGGTGAGATAGATAAACAACTATTTTATCAACAAATCTAACAAGTAGATACGGATAGTAAAACATGTAGCACATAAACCCTCCCCCTCTTAAATAGTTCCCCAAGTAATTTCATTATGTAATATTTACAGATTATTACATTTTTAGACAAAAGTAAATAAATAAATAAAAATAATATGAATAGACAAAGATGTAAAATGTAGTAGCTTCTCCGACCCAAGCGAATTCTTCTCGTCTCAAACTTTGAAGTTCCAATCCTGCTAAACTATGAAGAAGATACAAAGCAGTATACGAATAACAAGGGACACATCGTAATAATAATTATATCTCAACAAGACAAACAAACAAGGTAAAACAATAAACCAAACATATAAAGAAAGTTGTAACTAACCTGGGTACTTTGGTTAGAGGAACAAGTAAATAGGAATCTGAAAACCCAATGCTAAATACTAGAAGTGGTGTTAAAGTATGCAAGAAACTCCCTCCTTTTTTTTTTCGTTTGATATTTTTCTATCAAGTAAAATATTTTCTTTCTTTCTTAGCTTTTTCCTTACTCTGGTCTATCTTGTGTTTGTGTTTTATCTCTGTCTTTATAAGCATTGATGACAGACAATCCTCCCGACCAACACAATTGGCCAAACCCTTTAATTCAAAAACTTCAAAAAAAAGATAGATAAAACAAACAACTTTTCAAGATTCCCCTAAAACCACTCAAAAGGTGTTTTATTCCAAGATAGTGGAGCATTAACTTTAAAGTGGTGGGACATTAAAATTATTTAAAGTAGTAGATACTAACTTTATTTCAAATTTTTATAAAAAGACAAAATTAATTATGATAAAATACAAAAAATGATCATAGCATATTAGCAAATCTTTTAAAAAAAATAAATATTAATTACTATAATTATTTCAATTAATAAATTATGTCACAATCAGTAAAACATTAAACCTTCTTCCGAAATTCAGAAAGCAAATCATCAAGTTATTAAATTGACCTCCAAATTAACGAATATGCATTTAAACAATGGCAAATGATAACAACCTTACCATAAAAATCATCAACTATACTTATCCATAATTAAATACAAAAATGTAAATATAGACCGAAAACACCAATGCGAACATGTATAATAATCTTCGTTTCTAAGAAATAAATAAACACCTAAAAAAAATGATCTACATTTTGTGTATAATTAAAATATGAGCTTATGAACATGAATGAGAACAAAAACAAGAGCAAAACAACATAGTATGCTTTATAATCTTAATCGATTATTAATGAACAAAAAATCTTTGAATCTTGAGTTTGTCAAATCATTTGAAGTAGATAATCAACCCAATATTTGTTTTGAAAACAAAATCTATAAACGGAGTCTAACATGAGAAAGATCTAAATCATCCAAACAAAGAACTTATCAAGAACTTAGAATACAAAATATAATCAAACCAACATATACACAACAATCATATGAAATTTAGATTTACAAGAAACATAACATATACATATAGTAACATTTAAATACAACCACACCAACATATACAATAATCCTATGAAATTTTTATTTTGCAAGAGACATAACATATATATCTATATACACATATAATGACATAAAATTTAAATATAACCATACCAATATATACACAATTTTAGATTTGCAAGAAACATAATATAATATATATATATATATATATATATATATATATATATAAATATAAAATGAAACCATACCAAGACGGATCTATGAAGATCCGTTTTCGATTTATCGTCTTGTTCGTTTAGCAACGACACTCGAAGAGATCGTCGTCACTAGTTGGAGGCTGCCAGTGGTTGCCGTTGTCGCATCGTCGCTGGAAGTCGGAGCTCGCGCGGAGAAAGCTTCTCACTGTATCGCCGTCGCAGCTGCTCCGTCGGCCATCGCGCGAGTTCGAGCTCGCTGGAGCTTTTGGACAGCAGCTCTCTGCTGCTGTCGACGTTGTTTGGCAGCGTTGAGGGGCTGTCGTTGGTGGTTGACGGCGTCGCTGTTGGACAGCGTCGTTGGTGGCACTGTTCGTGGCTGCCGGAGATGAAGAAGGCGCGCAGCCATGGCTGCTTACATCTTATGGCTACTGCGTGAAGGTATCGAGAGAGAGAAAGGAATAGCGTGAGAGAGATGAGGGGAAAAGAAGAGAGTGGCGGAGGGAGAGAGTAGAAGGGGCGGCCATGGCTTGTTTTTGTCTTCTTCTCCTTGGAGAAGATGACCAAAGGAGGCAAGACAAAAAAAATCAATTTGGTTTAGGTTAGGATTTGGGTATTTTGATAGTGTAGTTGTAATCCTAGCCGTTCATTAATTGAGATGAGCGGTTGGGATTAAATCTTGATATTGATAAAGGTGAGATGGATGGTTGTGATTGAAAGATGGATTTAAGATTTAAAAATGGTTATATAGTATAGATTGAAATTAAAATGGATTGAATAAAATGACTATGCTTTAAATCAAATGGAGAAAATTGAATAGATTGCTAATTGATTAATAATCATAATATATATATTGAATAAGTAAAAACATAAATTTATTCAAGTAGCCGTATTTATATATAAAGCAAACTTATGTATACGCCACGCAGATATGTGTATATATGTATATATATGACGCACGTATGCATATAACATATACTAAAATAGATGCATAATTAATATGGTTAACTAAAATATATAATAAATTTAATTAAATAGTAAATTTATGTGCACATGTATACAATACGTATTAAAATAGATATATAACATATGCATGTTAATATGAATAAGTAAATTATAAAATAAACTTAGTTAATAAATATTCTTTATGTAAACAAAATACACACATATATACTAAACAGATACGTAAGAATATTTAAACGTATTAAGCTTATTATAAAAATAATAAAAATAATAGTAGTAATATTAATAAATAGCAAAATATTATAAATTATGAATATCAAAATATACAATTTATTTATTAAACTAAATGTAAACTTATTTAATTAATAAAGAAATAATTTTGAAAAAATGCCTATTCTTTTTAGATAGCAATTCGAAAAGTAATTATGGATGGTCAAAATTGGGTGTCAACAGCCTTGACCTGGTGCATTCTTCAGATATTTAACCACTCTAACAGCTGCTTCCCAATGTGAAACTTTAGGCTCCTGCATAAATTGACTGAGTGTTTGGACTGCAAAACTGATGTCTGGCCTAGTGATGGTGACATACAGTAATCTTCCTATCAGTCTTTGGTATTTTGAGATTTCTTCTAAAGGCTTATCATTCCTGACTCCAATTGCCTTGTCATACTCCATAGTGGTCAGTTTGATTCCAGGTTCCAGAGGTGTGGCAATTGGCTTTGTGCCTACCAAGCCCATTTCTGATATAAGCTCCAATATGTATTTCCTTTGATTAAGGATGATACCATATTGTGATCTCAGAACTTCTATACCAAGGAAATACTTGAGTTCTCCCAAGTCTTTTACTCTAAAATCATGTTGCAGGATCTGCTTGGCTGTCTCTATGAGATTGTTGCTATCTCCAGTAATGACAAGATCATCCATATATACAAGTATTATGACAATGTTGTTACCTGATCTCTTTGTGAAAAGTGAGTAGTCATGGAGGCTTTGTGTGAATCCTGCAGCTAGCAATGCATCAGTTAACTTGATATTCCATTGCCTTGACGCTTGTTTTAAGCCATACAGAGACTTTAATAATCTGCATACCTTGGTCTCCCCCTGCCTCTTGAACCCTTCTGGTAGTTCCATATACACTTCTTCATACAAATCTCCTTATAAGAATGCATTATATACATCCATTTGGTGGAGTTTCCAGCCCTTTGATGCTGCCAGTGCAATCACTGATCTCACAGTGATCATTTTGGCCACTGGAGAGAAGGTTTCATGATAGTCGAGACCTTCCTTTTGACTGTATCCTTTTGCCACCAACCTTGCCTTGAATCTCTCTACTTCTCCATTTGCTTTATACTTGATCTTGTAGACCCATTTAGAGCCAACTGCATTCTTTCCATTTGGAAGATCAACAATCCTCCAAGTATGATTATCCTCAAGGGCTTTGACTTTCTGCTGCATAGCATCTATCCATCTTGCATCTTTTGAAGCCTCCTTAAAGGTTTTTGGCTCATCTAAAGTAGAGAACTTTGCTAAATAACTCCTCTACTTTTCTGATGTTCCTGCATATGACAAATATTTACTTATAGAGTAGATGTGATCATGATCATGACTAGTGTTGACAACATAGTCATTCATCCATCCAGGTTGTTTGGTCAGCCTAACTGGTCTATTTCCATTGACAGCAGGTGCAGGTGCAATATCAGCAGGTGCAACAGCATGATCATCAGCAGGTGCAACAATAACTACAGGTGCAATATCAGTAGGTACAACAATAACTACAGGTGCAATATCAGTAGGTGCAACAACATGATCATCAGCAGGTGCGGCAATAACTACAGGTGTTTCTACTGCATCTGTGGCAGCTGTAGCTAATTATCTTCAATAAATATATATATTTTCACTAATTGTAGATTGTAAATATAAATATTAAATAATTAATTAACATAAATTCTAACATGAGAGAGGACCACTCATGACGTACTAATCTCACTTTCGTCAAAGTGGGTGATGGGATTTTATAATTAACTAAATTAACTTCCCCTTATCTAATTAGGATTATAAAGATAAAGGTCACTCGGTCACAAACTCACAATTAACCTGAGACCTTTCATCGTTAATTAGAGATATCAGAAAGTCTCGTCTTTTTGAGAAATGAAAAGAATTTTGACAGCAAGTATTTCCTCTTTTAGCGAAATCAGACCAGTTAGACTAATAAATTTTAAAAACTTTCTTCGCTCATTTTTATAAACAAATTTTCACTTTTACTTATTACTTTTAGCATATTAAAATTATTTTTTAAGATCTAAAATTATATATAAAGTAATGAAGCGTATAAAGTTAGACAAATAAAAAAAAAACGAAGTAGTATTAGCGAGAGTCATTAAAAAAATACTTTCATTATATATGACTGAATGGGAGGGACATGGAGGTAGCTAGTGCGATTCACCTTGCATTTGCGACGTGTTGCCCAATACTTGGGTCATACTGCATGTGATGTGATGGCTTTAGTGAACTAATTTTATTGCACAATGGGCAGTGTGATTTGTCTCAAAAATCTCTACGTTGGTCACATGGGTAGGGCTAAAATTCTCTTTTAAACATACACTTGGCCTCATCAAAGACCTTACCATATTTGACCGCAACACAAAGTGGTAATTAAGACCCCTTTTGAATTCTGATGATGCAGAGGCCAGCAAGCACATTAATAATAATGTTAATTTGGGGGCACGATGGAGTGTCTTTTGCAAATTAAATACTTCCTATACTGGTGCGAAGGACAATGCTTACTTGTGCACCAGCATATATATAAATTAGGTTGCTGTGCTATTCATAAAATTACCATTATGAGAGGAGTAAATAGTTAAGAGGGTATGAGCGTTTGAATTTTGTACCTACAATTATTCGTGATAAATGTAAAAAAAAATGATTGAAAGACATGCCTAGGCTACGAGTGTACGTAATATATAAATACGAGTACAATATATAAATTTCATATAAAATTATGTAATTGCATATGAGTGAATGGAATCGAAGGTTGGGTTTTAAAGGTATGAATGAGAAATAAAATGTTCTGACCTTTACGAAAGGTTGTGACTTTTTTTAAGAGTTGCGATTTTTTTAAAAGGTTGGAACTTTTGCGAAATGATGTGACTTTTCAAAGGGTTATGACCTTTTCAATAAGTCAAAATAAGCATCTGTTCACACTACCATTTGTTGTCTATAAATAGAATATTTTCCTCTCATTTTTTATCATCGAATTTCTCCCTCTTCTGCATATATTTTCTTACAAACAAACTTGAGTCTTTTTATGATTTATTTGCTAGCTTTTCTGTTCGCTGAAATTATTGAAGTTTGAAGTAGCTCTACTTCATTAATAGTTTATACGTTTTATCTTGGAAGGAAATAATTCATAACCTCGGGTGAAATTAAATTTCTTAATTAGAACAAACAGTGAATTATGTGGACTCGAATACTATTTTTATTTTCATCTTTATTGTTTCTGATTTGTTAACTTTGACACAAGAGACAACACCAAACAAATTCATCATTCGTTCACGAGTGTTCCACTTTGTAAAGTAAGAAATTAAATTATTAATGAAGAAAAGAAGAAATGCAAAATTATGTTGTACTTTGGATAAATAAATTGATGAAACATCGTATAACAAACCATCCATTGCTAAAAAGAATTATGAGAAAAGAACATATCATGATACATTTAGCTGTATATCAAATAACATGTCTAGGCAAACATGCGGGTTTCATAAATACTTCTAAATTTTATTGTACTCTCCATCCTACTTTAACAATGATATGAGTTGAGCAATAATCAATTTAAAAATAACTTTTTTTTGCTTTTTTCTCATTATATATTGAGAAGAAGAAAATAAGACAAATATAGAAGAAAATTCCTACTACTTGAGCCCAACATGTGCAGACATATATATATATATGATAACTTTGATATTTTCCTAATTATATGACCACTTTTTTTCCTTCCTGACAGTTCATGTGTTTTAAAATTATGAGAGTACGTTAATTCATACCAATTGATGGTGTCATTTACCTAATACCACTGACTGAGAATTGAGAAAGATACCCCAACTAAAAAACAATAATTATCCCAGGCAATTTTGCAAAATATTACAACTTGAAATGTTGCAAGTCTTAACCTCAATGTAACATAGGAAACATGTACCAGTGGAGGATGCTATTATGATAGATTGATAGTATATATGGTCCAACAATGTTAGGAGGTAACTGATAATCTTCAATCAATAATGTGATGATTTATGAGAATTCGAATGATCAATCATAGTAAAAAAATAATAATTAAAATTTCGATTATTTCTTTATTTTTGTATGTCATTTCTGCACAGTCTTTATATCGTTGTTGCAATTCTATTGATACCCCTAAAGGAATTAGCTAGTCCAAAAAATTCTCAATGATAAATTCAACTATTATCATTTTCCGATTAAACATAAATGTGATTTTAAAAAATCAAAAACACAAAGTTTATAACTGTTACAAAGTTTATAACTGACACTTTTAGCACTAATATTTGAAGGTATACGACCCTCTTTCTCTCAAAAAGTGTGTTTAATCTAGGTTCTAGCCCCTCCCCATTTCTTAAATATTTAATTTGTTTTTTCATCAATAAATTTTCAACCAGGTCTTGCTGATTCTAATGAAGAGAAAAAGAAGAAAAAAAGACATAACATTTTAAACTTGTGAATAGATTTTATTTAGAATTTGAATTGTGATCTATTTTAATTAAGTATGTGAAAGCATGATAAAATATTCTTATTAGATTTTTTAATTAATTTATATTCTGAAAAAGATTTGCACATGTTTTCAAAAGCTCGTTATGTAGATAATTAATTTAATTAAATAAATTATGTCTCATTCTTTAACTATACGCATCCACATCAATTGAAATAGACTCAAAGTATCTACAATTTACTAAGTCTAATGCGTATAATTAAAAAAAGTGATATAATTCAAGTGGTAATTAACTTATTCATGTAATGAGCATTTGAGAATACACACATATGCTTTTTCAGAATTATATTTTAAGTCAGAAGTGTTTAATAAAAAATATTATTATGTATTCAATTTAGGTGCTTAATCGAAATAGACGATAATTTAAATATCTAAATAAAATTTACTAACTAATTGAAAGACTATCGATATAATCGAGATAAAAAATAAAGTAGAAGAATATTCGATTTGTGCTATTGGCTCCGTTTTCCCAATAGAAAAAGGAGAGACAAGAGAATTTACGAGGAAGTTAGGGAAGTAGATACATATAATTATATGCTAATTTCTTAATAAATATTTGGACAATTAGATAAGATGTCATCTACCAAATAAAAAATATCATATGTTAATGTCTTGAACTATAGTTGCCTTGATCATCATTATTGATTTGATGCAATATAATTATGTGGGACTTGCACATGGCTTGTTTCTTTTTTTCCTTGAAATCCAATGAGATTACCATCCACTAATCAGTGTTTTAGGTGATGACATTAACTAGCTAATTAATAGCTGCCTTTATTTCATTGGGGAGATAAAGTAAGTAATTAATAACGTTAATTACTTGTACTTCTAGTTCTAACCTCAACAAACATGATTACTGAGAGGTCTAATCTCAGTAGCTTATAGGAGTTCATTAGAGACAAAACAAATATACTTTCTTTTTGTTTTCCTTTGGCTTCGGTTCTTATTATTTGTATTTTAAAAAATAGTTACTCACAATTAAAAAAAAAAATAATTAACTCCATCATTACTAAAATTTTGTCTATGTTACCGTCATTGGATTTGCTTGCAACTTTCACTCCGTTCCATATTAGATGGCACTTTCAATTTTACATGGTGATTAAGAAATCATTAATATATTAAAAGACTTTACCATTTTGCCCTTTGTTTATATCAATGCAATATACAAAGTATAAAAATAGCTAGTATTGGAAATTATTTACAAAAGGCCATATTATAGGAGTAAAATAAAAAAAAATGTAATTAATTCTATCTTGATTTAGTAAGTGATCAAAAACAAATATTTTTAGTAAGATGTCCATCTAATATGAGACGGAGGGGATAAGGTTTAGATTTTGTAAAAAAAATTAATAGAGAAATGGAAAACCAGCGATAGGAACAAGGCACCAAAGAATGGATAAATCTTGCATATGAATCATTCTGATATCTCCATATTATTTTCATACTATTACTAACATTTACTGTTCCCAAGAAATATATATTCTTGGATTGTACACTTCTTATTGATTTCTTTTTCAGACTTGCCTAATGGACTTTGATACTGAAAGTCTGAATACGTACATATCACCTAATATTGTTACCTAATGGTTAATGATATGGACAAAGAATTGGTGAGAAATATATGGTGTAATTACCACATAAACAAAGAATTAAATATATGGTGTAATTACCTCATGACTTTTCAAAAAAAAATTGTTAATATTTCTTATATATTGATATATTTGTCACAGATTAAAACTTATTTACATGTTCATGTTAAAAAAATTATTTAGTAATTACGTTGTGAAAAACAAATAAATTAATGTAATTATAATATTGTGTAATTATTTGAATATCTAATTACTATCCCAGTAATTACGCAAACAAGTTATCACATAATAATATTCAAAAAATATAATCTATTCTCATCCACATTTTGACTGACAAAGCTAAACAATAACCATATTAATAGGAGATATCTGATGAAATAACCAAAGTGCTAATAGAATAATTGAGTATGGACACGAAACACATCATACCATTATGAAAGAATGATTATGCTTGCGTGCTTAGAAGGAGAAGGGGAATAAGATTCTTATTCAAAAAAATAGGAGAATCTTTGAACCATAATATCAGAAGGAAATTACATGATCAGCTTCATGTTCAATACTTTAAAGCTGGCTCTGTGACACCCTGTCCCCTTCATTTTTCTCTTCGTTGGCACCACGCGTTTTAAAGAATAAAAAAATTATAAATCGGAAATTATTCTTCTCAAACTTATATTATTCTTTAAACAATACTTTTAACTTTCTAATTATTTTTTTCTTTAAAACTAATAACGACAGATTTTTATATCCTTGTCCTCAGGTGATCTCCTAAAAGGTGTTAGTAGTAGAAGATTAAAAGTAAGGTTACCTCTTGAATTAAAATGTCAACTTTGACAAAAGTGTGGTTAAACAAACCCCTTTTAGAGAGTTGTGATTAGTTCCAACAACTAAAGTTACAATTTACTAACTGGAATTGGTATATAACAACAATCTCAATCCCAAATAAGTTATGAATTCTCATCAATCATCTTTGCATTTACGCTCAATTGATGTTACCAGCATTTCTAAATAAGGGAAAAGGTAGAAGTTTAGGGGAAGAAAGAAAAAGAAAATACACGACAGCTCTAAAGACGAGAGCAATGATTGGTCATTTTCTGGCCCCTAAAGCTTCACGCCCACTCCAGCTTGCTCGGGATTTTTCCAACTTGAAAAAGAGAGGTCCCTGACCTGCTGGCACCACTTCCATTTAATTTTTAGTTCATTCATACTCTTATCGTTAGCAAATTGTTCTATATATACTTTTTTTTTTTACGGTTAACAATTCTCCAAACATCAAATGTGAACTCCACATATCTGAATTCCTCGAGGAAAAAAAGTTCAAATTAACCCCTCAACTTTTGACTATAAAGATGAAATTGGCAAAACTGAAAGTTTTTTCCTAACAATAGGATAATATTAGTGAAACGTCTAAAAGTATGCGATTTTCTTATCTTCTCATCCAAACATAATTAAGTAACTTAAAACAAATACAATATAGGCCTAAAAATGCAGATACAGGATGTAAGGATTGAGTCACTGTCATCCCCGTGGTCACTTTAAACAGAAGAAATTGCCAAACTCACAAGAAAAGAAGTCTCATGTATGGCAGACTCCAACCCCTCCATGTTACAAATTCACAATTTCCTCCTTATACCCCTAGCTTTATTATTTTCTCTATAAAACCCTCCTACATTCTTCCACAAATTCTCTCATTTCTTAATTCTAAGCTTTGATCATCACCTACTCAATACAACCAAAAATAAATACAGCCTCAACCCCCTAGCCTAAAAAAAATAATTAAAGATGTGTTCTTCCAAAACTAAACTGCAGAGTAGCCCACAAACTCTCTCCCAGATCAATGGCCGCTCTGTTCTTCAACCACATAGCAATATAGTTCCTCTTTTTGAGCGACGCAATTCACTCAAAAAGACAACTAACAGTGCCGCTCCTGTTACTACAAATGGAAGTACTAAAGTCAAGATGAGTTCAGCAACAACTCCACCGGTCTCACCTAAAATGAAGTCGCCCGCTATCAAGAGAGGAAACAACATTGATCTCAATGGTTTGAGTTCAAGTGCTGAGAAAGTTGTGACAGCTAATAAATCCCCAACTTTATTAAAGAAGCCTAAGAAAAGTAGTGCTTCACCCCCTTCTGTGGAGAATTCTTCATTGAAATATTCTTCCTCCTTGATAGTCGAGGCTCCGGGAAGCATAGCAGCAGCAAGAAGGGAACAAGTTGCAATAGCGCAAGTGCAGAGGAAAATGAAAATTGCACATTATGGAAGAACTAAATCAGCCAAGTCTTCTCTTGACCCTTCATTCTCCTCAGCAGTTAGCCCCCATCCTCGAGAGGAAAAAAGATGCAGCTTTATCACGCCTAATTCTGGTAACGACCATGTCAATTTTACAATTCAAGGGCAATTAAAGAACTGTTTTCTAACACAAATGAGACACAAATTACGGCATTTTGATAAATAGGACTAAAGTTCTTGGTGTTTTGTTGTGTTTTCAGACCCTCTTTACATTGCCTACCATGATGAAGAATGGGGAGTTCCCGTCCATAATGATAAGTAAGCATAAGTTTTTCCCCTGTTTTTTGTGCATATTTATCAGCTTCATTCTTGGACTAATTTTCTTCTTTTATATACTCAGTCTGCTTTTTGAGTTGCTGGTGTTAACTGGTGCACATGTTGGATCGGACTGGACTTCAGTTTTAAAGAAAAGGCAAGAATTCAGGTAGGTTTTGCAGGGTTTTTTAACTGATTCTTGATGAACATTTTTAGAAAGAAAAAAAAAACAGAGGCCGTAAGCTGTATTTTGCATTCTACTTTCCTCCAGGGATGCCTTTTCAGGATTTGATCCAGAAATTGTTTCCAAGTATAATGAAAAGAAGATAACCTCAACAAGTGTCGAATATGGTATAGAGCTTAGCCAAGTCCGAGGAGCTGTCGACAACTCTAACAGAATTTTAGAGGTAATAATATAATGTGAACTCTGTAAAGAATTTTAAGAACTGATTTAACTTTTCAACTGTCCTTTCTTTTTCATTGTCGACATTATGATACCCTAATTGGAAGCATTAATGGGAAAGTTTTAAATTAATTAATCTTCTAATCATGCATCTACCTAACAACTGTTAAGTAACATAACCACATGGGCCATATGGAATTAAGTATTGCATACCTGGCCTTGACAAGTACAACCATAAAGTAAAACTAGTATAATTAATAAGTGTTTAGGCTTTAAAAAAAAAAGAGCTGTAATATATTGAAACATTCCTGTGATTCTTAAATAAAATTTGGAAAGTTCTAGTCTTGATTAAGAAAATTTTAGATGTGGGAATCATCCAAGTGTATGATTTCTTGAATATATTTCAGATAAAGAAGACATTTGGTTCATTCGACAAGTATCTGTGGGGATTTGTGAACAACAAGCCCATTGCAACACAATACAAGGCATGCAACAAAATCCCAGTGAAGACCTCAAAATCAGAAACCATAAGCAAAAACATGGTGAAAAGAGGCTTCCACTACGTTGGCCCAACTGTTATACACTCCTTCATGCAGGCGGCCGGCCTCACCAACGACCACCTGATCGCCTGCCCACGACATCTCCAGTGCGTGGCATTGTCAACTCAACCACCCCCTGCCCTATAATTTACCTAACCATCTCCCAGTTTATCAACTACTCTACTAAGCCTTAGTTTTAAGTAAGCAAACAAAAGTTGTTGAGGAAACCTAGTTGATTGTCTAACAATATTGAATATTCTACCTTCTTTTTCTTTGGAGTGATGAATTTTAGATGTTTTAAGTGCTTTGATTTGATGATGTAAGATACTGAGTTGGTTAAATGTATAGAAAGTAGAAAGGAATAAAGTAAGGATGTTATAGATATGGGGGGACAGGAGGCATGTGCAGGGTGGGCAGGGGAATGCCAATGGCATGTGCTATTTGATTTAATATTTGTGGGCACTGACCACCACCACCATCAGCAGAAGCCATCACTACACCACTATTTACTTGCATGCTTTTGAACAGAGGCTTATCTTTCAAGGATAAGATGATCATCAACATCAGTACAACAGAGGAGGAGCCTTTGCTTTCCCCCCATTATAGGCCCTTCATTCCTGTTGCTGCAGGGAATAAATAGTGGATGATTTATTCCCTACATCATTCAACTAAAATGATGCCACGTGCAGCACCTTAACACAAAAGTAAAGGGGCATTAGTTTGGTTATGTTTGTTGCCCCATCGTGATATGTTGTTTCGAATCTAACTTGACATAGAGGCAAGCACAAAGTGCCTTGCAGTTTGTATCATATGTTTACTGTGGAATTATGAGTGTCTTTTCTTTGTCTTGGCTTTTTTTTTCTTTTTGTTTTTTTTCCTTATGGGAATTGTAATTCTATTATGGATTTTTAGCGGTTATCAAGATATTTATGGATACTCTTTTCTGGATTCTGTTCAATTTGATAAGTTAGCATCTTATTCTACCTCACATGTGCTCTCAGCTTTTAAAAGTCACTTTGGTGGATCAGATGGAAAAAGCATATTCCCCACACATGTGCACATGGGATGTATAGCTCAGCAGTTCATTGCTTTTCTTTGCACCATTTGGAAGTGGATTGGAAATAGAGCTCTCTTGTGCAGGAAACCTACACTTAATTTAATTGAGGATAGTAACAAATATTTGAAGTTAAAAGTCAAAAAGAGAGTTTTGAGTTTGACATAGTTTTTCGACATGAATTTCACTTGAAAAAAATTGATGTTCACTACTAGAAAAATAGGAAAAATCGACCTCATAATACCGACTTTCAGAGGTCGGTATTCCCAAAAATATCGATCAAATACCAACTTCCTAGTTGAGGTCGGAAAAAGCTTGTTCGCTTTTCAATGTCGACCTCCGAAGGTCGGTAAATACCTAGCTCCAAAAGTCGATTTTAGTTTTGAGTCGAAAAAATCATGAGTTAAATTTATTTTATTTTTCGACCTCCGGAGGTCAGTATTATTTAATTTTCATTAGTTTATTTTCTATGATTTCGACCTCAGGAAGTCGATATTATTTAATTTTCAATATCTTAAAACTTTTTTAAGATTCTGACCTCCAAAAGTCTGTATTATTTAATTTTCATTACTTTATTTTTCTTAGATTCCAACTTCAGTAAGTCAATATTATTTAATTTGTATTTTTTAAAATTAAAAATTTTCGACTTCTGGAGGTCGATATTATTTATTTTTTATGTGTCTTTTTGATGATTTCCAACCTCCAAATGTCGATTTTCAGAAAAAATTTATCCAAATAACCGACCTCCGGAGGTCGGTTTTCTACAATAAAATGGACAGCAAATTTCTGCAATTTATATTGCCACCTGCATATTCAATATAATATATTTAATCAAACCAGCTCAAAGAGCTTACGCTACTTCAAGATAAACTTAAATTCATTCAAAATAAAATAAAATTCATTCAAATAAAACTTCAAATCATTCAAATTAAACTAAAATACAATCAAATAATTTCAAAAGAATAAATCCAACTAGGGGTTGAAATAAGTAGCTTATAGCTCTACAACAACTGTGTTGTTATGCATCTACTACTGGGACCTTCATTCATCACCATCAAAGTAGTAGTTACCAAATCATAAGCGGCTTGTCCAAACTCATGCTTCAACCTGTTCAGCCTTTCGTCGTTATAATCAATGATGAATGATTTCCTACCAAGACATAAGAAATAATTAAGTATTGTGATGACAAAGAGATGAAAAACAACTATAAGTTATTATAGTGCATTACCTTGGAACCATTTTCTCTGGTTAGATCTTTAAAATGATGCCAATTGGGATCCTAAAATGATGCTCCCAGATTGAGCAAAATTGAGCAGCTTTCAAGAAATTTGCTCTTGGTTATCTCGTGAAATCTTTTAATAAAAAACAAGGGACTAACATGTGTAACTCATCTTAGTTTCGAATGAAATATTGGTGTATAAATCTTCCTAGACAAGTAACATAAGAACAGTTTTCACATTATTTGCTAATCTAATCTTGGTGAAAATGGTCTAGCTTAGGATTTATATATAATTGGATAAACTACATAGCAATAAGACAACTAAGGAAAAAGAATAAAGTGCAGCACCAACAAGTAGCTATTTACTGAATTGTAGCAACAAAATCATATCAACGAATTGACAAGCATAAGTTCATATTTTACCAAACAATTTTTGAGCTAACCAGTGCTATCACACTGTATTATTAACTGAAATGCACAAATCATCCTTTTGTTAACAAGGATATATCATCCTTGATAAATTTGGTAAGGCAGTTGCATGAATGATTTCAGCAAGCTTAACACTTACCTCATACAAGGATAGTTTGATCAAATCATGTATTAATTAAGCCTCAATTCAAACTAGTTGCCGTATGTGGAAAAACTAGAATGATTTAAAGACAAGCATATACAGTATTTATTCGATCAGTGCAAAAATTTGATCAATCACAGTCATTCAGACAGATAATTATTAAATTTCTTTCATATGTTCACAAGTATAACTCTATCACAATGGCAAGAGTCACTTTTTAGACATTAGAACATCTAAGGAAGAAATCTTTTTTTAATTAAACCTTACTTTGCTTGAATTTTTTTTTGCTGAAAGAAGAAACCTTTTGTGTTCAAAATCCAATTTCCTCATTAAGAAAGTAATGACTAAGTAAGATAAAATTGAACCTCAATGTCCTACCAAACGACTCGTAAAAAGAAAGGCAAGTATTCTTAGATGGAGTTATCTGTTAACTAATGAGTTATCCAATTCAACGGATAAATTAAGAGAACTCATTTAAGAGATTACTCTATTACTTAATTATTTTGCGAGTAACTTTAGATTATCAAATGGCATCTGACAAAAGCTATATTGCAAAGACAGAAAGACAAGTTATTAGCAAAACTCATTTGATCAGAATGATAAGATAATGAATGTTGAACCTAAATGTCACGCACACTAAGCTCATCGACCCACCAACTTAAAACTAAAAAGAGAAATAAAAGATAATAATCGAAAAAACATCCATCCATATCAAAAGAGCAAGCAGGAAAGGAAATCTAGCATCCAAAACATTGATCACATAAATTGGAAAAGATAAACAAACACTCACTACTATATAAAGGTATGATGTTGCACTATCCCTCTCTAGTTTTAAGATGGCGAGATTCATGTCCTCCTCCACCCGCTCCTTTTTCAGTAATAGAATAACGTCAGGTCATGTTAAAGATTGGCATGCTTAGATTACTAATCCGCTATATGAATCCTATATCTTCCGCTCTAAACATAACTTAGCATTCCAAAAGTACATGCATCAACCAATCAGCTCTAAACAAAGTATTATAAAATAAGTACATAGACATCGATCAACCAAAACACCTAAACATTCGATTGTGATCTCAATTGTGTTTACACTATAACCTATTCCGATATAAGATCACATCTTTTCATTTACCTTGAGCAGATGAACACTATAACCTATTCTTGTTAATGAGTTACACTTGTTACTCACTTGTTTGATGAGCTTTTGGAGCATGTAATCTGCTGGAAACAAGCTAAACTATCATCATCACACCTGCACAGTCTTAGTTACAAATATGAATGGCCACAAAACAGAGGTAAAGAAACTGAAGCATGCCTCTATCTTAAATAAATTCTCTAATTCTTCCCTTGATCAAACTATCCCAAGAAAATCCATTCACGCAATTATCAAGAATAAACGTTGGACATGGTATTCTACGGCAAAAGACTGTATCATAGTTGTGAATCGAGCAATCTGACCAAGCAATCCGTGACCTATTTGACTACCCAAAAGTTACGATCAACTCCTAATAGAGCTCGGTTACTCAGACTTCACCAGGTGAACAACTCTCTCAGACTTTTCGTCGAACATGCTATGTGCAAAATTTTAACCAGACCTTTTGTGGCACTAGATAGACACAAATCGATCTTGCAACAAAATCAATTTTGCCATCTATATAATCAACTAGTGTTGTGTCACTTAGTTGAACAAATATATTATTCACCAAATTAAAGCTAAGTGTCAACATTAGATGGACACAAATCGATCTTGCAAGAAAATCAATTTTGTCATCAATAGGATCAACTAGTGATGGTACTTATGCTTAACAAACACATTGTTACCAAATTAAAGCTAAGTGTCAACACTAGATGGACACAAACCGATCTTGCAACAAAATTAATTTTGTCATCTATAGCATCAACTAGTGTTGTCACTTATGGTAAGCAAACACATTATACTAAAGAACACTCTAAAAACTCAAACAAACCCTAAGCAAAATGCAAGTGTTGTACATTGAATAAAAAAATCTAATATATACAATAATTAAACTTTTGGAGGAAAAAATTCCTTGATTTTTTTTAATTAGGGCTCGAGATGGAAGGATTTATGGTAGTTGGCTCGACGGCGTCAGAGATTGGAACCTTTAATTAGATTGTACCCTGCACTTAAAATTTTGTACACTAAAATTATTAGTACAATATTCCATAGTTGTTGAACTTTTTATTTTAAAAAACTACAACAAAAAAGACATTGAACTTCCAAACTAGATAGGTAAATATGGATAGTTGTACATATTGCCTGTCTTAAGAGTATACTATGGGAAGAGACACAAAAAGGGTATATTATGACATTATAATTGTGATCTAATATGCTTTTCAAGAGTGAAAATGAATAGATAATCCAAATATATCCTAATCAAACTGATATTGTTTGGATTTAAGAGAATTTAATGGTTTGAGAAAGTAGAGGTGACGTAAGAAGATACATCAGAAAGAGACTAACAAAACTTGTTAATTATATACCAACAAAAGATTATCAGCTAATTGATGCTTTAACATGTGCTGGTTTCTTAACTAACCATTCTCAATGATTACCCACACAAACTGATAACTAATACAAATGTTTTTTTTTGGATAAATTACATAGTTAATAAGATAATTCCCTCCAAAATAATTAAATAAAATCTTTCACCAATTATTTATAGTAGCAGTGCACATGTAGGAGCTTCATTTCTCTTGATCAAGTAAAAACTAGCCTGGAAAAATGAATTTCTTCATTTATTATTTTGGTTACAGACTGGATTGACTAACATTACCTCTTCTTCATCTTGACAATTAACCCCTAAAACATTTTAACCTCTTCTAATTAACAAACCACTTTACCTAGATCCTAATCCCTCACTGTAGTATCAAAATAAGAAAAACTTTTATTATACTGACTATAAGAGGTCGATTTTATTAATTAAAATTCTATATAAAAAAATTAATGAAAAACTGACCTAAAGAGGTCGATTTTGTAAAAAAAAATTAAATTTAAATCTATCGACTAACTAAGGTCGATTTTTGGATAATCTCTAATTTTTTTTATATATATTTAAATTCTTTCAATAAATTATTGTAAATAGATGGATCATCGGTTATCCATGGAGGTCGATATTGATAGAATTAGATTTGATTTTTTAGATATATAACTACTCGAGTATAGCAATATATATTTATTACCCTCTAATATCAACATATTTCATAAAAGAGTTGATTTGTTACACTACTCGACAGGTATATATAATCTCCTAAAATCAATGAATTTTTGATATTTCATTGTCTATATCATTAAACGAGATAAATGTTCGATATATTATTGATAATCAATAGGTTCGACAAACCAAGTCACATACATACATACATACATACTTGGTTTATGCTACACTACTCGATGAGTATAACTTCCTAATTAATATCAATGTATTCAAATGTCTTCGATGAATTACCGTTTACCTTTTGCCTACGACATGATCAGTACATGAAACATCCATTCAAAATTCGGACGTACACACCTTGATAGAACTTGCTTTGTACAATACTTTATGAATATATTTGTATCACCTCTTAAAATCAATGAATTATCGATGTTCTGTTGTATATATCATTAAACGAGATAAGACATTCAAGGTTAAACGAATAATTATATATATATATATATCATAATTAACATCAATGTTATTTCGTACTCTGAATAGGAATTATTGATTTCTTTGTCTATTTCACGAAGTCTAATTTTTTTATAAAATTGTACGGAGTTGCTACACTTTTAAAATAATTAATTGTAAGCATAAAATGAAAATCTAGTGTTATACACAATAGATAAATAATGATTAATAGAAATATTTTTTTTAAAAAAACTGACCTCTTGATATCGATTTTATTAAATATAATTAGATAAAATAAAATATACCGACCTCAAGAGGTCAGTATCACAATAAATTTTAATAAAAATAAAGTTAATCACGTTAAATTAAATAATACTGACATCCGGAAATAGGTATTTTATATTAATTTATTTTTTATTTTACATAAAATCGTCTTCCGAAGGACGATTTATTTAAAGTTAATTGAAAATATTACTCTATTAGTTTTCTCTATTTTTAATTAGATAAGGTTAAATTTTATTCTTGATTTGCTAATGTATTACCGACAACTGGAGGTCGGTTTTAATAAAAATAATTAAATAAAAAATATCGACTTCTTGTAGTCACTATATACATATTTCAATGAAAATTAATCTAATTACATAAAATTTAATATTACCGACTTCTGGAAGTCAGTATTATAATTTTTTTATATATATATTTTACACATAACCGTCCTCTGGAGGACGGTTTAATAAAAAATTATTAAAAATAGTTTGTTTTTGTTTTTTAATATTTAATTGAGATAAAATAAAATATTATTATTTATTTATTAAACTCAATACCAACTACAAGAGATTGATTTTTTTTGGAAAAAACTTCGACCACCGGAGGTCGGTATGTTGTTTTCCCTTTTTTTATTTGCATAAAAATCGACTTCTTGAAGTCGGTTTTCTTTAAAAAAAATTATTTTATATTTTTCTTGTCAATACCGACTTTCGGAAGTCGGTAGAAGTCAGAAATTATCGATTTTCGTTGGAGGTCGATAATTTTGAGGTCAGTATTCACAGTGTTTTTAGTAGTGATTGTCAATAGTGTTTGATTTGCAAACAATATGTATGTCCAGACAACTGCTTAATACCTGCTTAAGTTCTACCATTTACATATTTTACAAATACCAGCCTCAACCTTTTCTTTTCCTCTTCTTTTGAACAGGAGGAACTGCCCAAACCTTTAAAAGAGAACAAATAAAGAGGGGAAAACAACAATCCAGCAGAAAAATAGGTAAACAGATGCAAGACAAGAAGAAGTTGGAGAGGCACTAGGCTGCGAAGATAGGAACTAATAGAAATTCGTCTAGTGAAAGCGAGAACTTCTAACCTCGCACATACAAGCACAAGAGACCACAATGATAAAACATAAGATTGAAACATAAGAGGCTAGAGTGGTGCTATGAAAGTCACAGGATCCTGCAAAGCTGTAAAGAAGTGTTCATAACAATGTAGAAAGTCAAAGCATAAAACAAAATGAAGTTCGATGGACTGCTAATTGCTTTTCATCAAAAAAGAAATTGGAACATAACTCCTCAGACTAGAGATATGAGCAGCAATGTCCTAAAGTCGAATTCCATGAATGTTACAATTTAGGCAATGTTAGCCAAAGAATGTGAAAGAAAAGGTGCAAAAAAGGGAAAGAGACCCTAACCATGGATGTGGCTGAAAGAACTCATTCACACAGTATCGGATGCCCTCATCTAATTTTCTATCTAATTTGTTTCTATTTAATCTTCAATGTATTTTATCACCTTTAAGCATCTGAAATCATCTTATCAAAGCACAAAGAACAAAAAGCATAAAAGATCTCAATTCTTGGCTGATTAATCGGATCCAACTGAACCAGCTGACCAAACGAAATAAATTTCAAGTAGAATTGACAAATGAGAGATCTTTCACAACTCAAAGATTTAAGCACTTAGTACAACATAAATTGCACAAAGCATGAACAAGCAGTTCATAAGCTTCTTTTAGTAGACTGCAACAATACTAAAATACTTGTATAAAAAGCGCTAAAATATATAGCTTGCTTTTTAATTGCACTTTGCAATTAAAGCCCTAGCATGGCTTGGCGGTTTCTGCGCCTTAGTATTACTACTTGCAGTTAAGATACTGCACTAGCTGCAATATTACAGTAGTTCGCTTGCTATACCCCAGAAGTTGTGGGAGATTCAATACAGCAGCATATTAGAATTTTCTTTGTGAAACTCAGAGTTTGCACATTGGAAGGAGGTTGGAAACATGAAAGTGGATAAGCAATGAAGAAGAATGTGAGGTTGAGAATTTTGTGTTTGATCCTCTAAGCATGAACCGAAAGAACAGAACAAGCATAAAAGGTAGTATTACAATTCAATCAAAAAGTTTAGGCTCTCTTTTTCTTTATAAAGATGATGTTGGGCCCAGCTTGTGCATTGCTCACTATACTTCTGGGCAACTGTTACCTCTCACCAGCACACGTATTTGGGTGACTTACCACCAAATCTTAGACAAATAAGAAGAAAATACCTATTAAAAAAATGTGGAATTTGGACTTTGCACTCACTTTTTCATCCCACCATCAGGACACCCTTAGTCCTTAGGTTGAGATCTTCTTTCACAACAATAATCAAGAACCTGTTCATCTAATCTACAAATCATCTCTTTTTGATCCAATGATATTGTATCTCCGAATTTGTATTAACATGTTTGATTTATGATCAGACATTTGCAAGAAATTATTAATCAATTAACACATCCGTCTACAACTCTGTGGCCTTACAATGAAAATCCTATTTGTTTAATTTAACTAAGGTACATTTACATTGAAGCCTGCATATTGGAATTTCAATTATGATGTGTCAATGACTGTGGTGTGTCCTTGAAAACACATTTGGAGGGTCAAATTCCTCTCAGAGTATTGTGTTATATTTGGTTAGTAGTAAAAGAGCTATGTTTACTATATGAGAACTTACAAAGAAGAAGTTTCTAGATTTGCTCAAGATGTTTTCTTTGTGGATAGGGAGTAGAAAATAGTGCTCACTTGTTCTTACATTGCAGGATATTACAAAATCTATGGCACATGTTCTTTTGTATGTGGGGGTTAATTGGGTTACGCCTAGATCCACACTGCTGAACAACTGGAAAGGATTTGGTAGAAGAAATGGGGAGAAGGACAGATGGAAAATCATCCCACCTTGTATATGGTGGATAGTATGGAAAGAAAGGAACTCGATGTTTTGAAGACAAAAGCAATTCCATTCAGAAAATCATGATATTTGTCTCTTCTTTTTTGTTTACTATTTATGGTATAAACATGATTTTTAGGGGGAAAGTATGAGATCTGATAGGTTTAATAGGTAGCTTTTAAGTAACTATTGCATCGGGTTCTCTTTATGAATTGTACATATCAGTTATAAATACTATCACGCTCCAAAATTTATTATCAATAAAAAAAATATTACTCCCTATATTCCAATTTTATGTGGCACTCCTCTTTTTTCGAGATTCAAACTATGTGAAGTTTGATCAATATTTTAAAATATTTTTTCAACATACTGACATGAGAAGAGTTGCAACTTGTAGTACATGCCACATAAATTGGGACAGAGGGAGTAACATTCTTTAAAAAGAATATCTCGTTACATTCTCAATCATTTGATGATTCCGCAATTGAAAGAACTATATATAGTCAATAGTAGGGCTGTACAGGGCAAACCGATAAACCGCACCAAACCGACAAACCGAACCAAACCGGAAAAAAAACCCGACTAGTGGTTTGGTTTGACTTGGTTTGGTGTATGAAAAAAAAACCCGACCATTATAGGGTTGGTTTGGTTTTAACTAAAAAAAGTCAAACCGAACCCAAACCGACCCGATTATAGATATACTACTTTTAAATTATGTTATACATAAAAATATTTATTAAAATGTAATTTATAAATGTTTTTTAATTTTTTTTTATAATTTTTGTTTTCTTTCTTACATTTATATTTGGACTTGAGAAGCCCATCTAAATAATATACAAAAAAACCATCTTATAAAGTTAAAACTTCAAACAGTGTTCTGCATCCATCTTATATGTTGATATTTTGTACTAGAACTCTTTTTAAGAAGCACTGCTCTATGCTTTTTATTAGATACTATGAAAAATTCGAAAAACCCAAAAAAACCCGAGAAACCCGAAAAACCCGAAAAAACCCGAAAAACCCGAAAAAACCCGAAAAACCCGAGAAAAATTGATATTGAAAAATCCGACTTTTATTGGTTTGGTTTGGTTTATAGATTTAATAACCCGACACAAATGGTTTGGTTTGGTTTGTAAAAAATCCGAACCAACCCGATCTATGTACACCCCTAGTCAATAGTATTGCTAAAGGCTCGCTTGGCACATGTAAGCTACAAAGCTCAGTGAAACCAAATTGTTAGCTTCACCTTGCTTAACTGGCACTTTAGTGTAGGCTTCAAGTTGCTAAGGTGTGTGCACCTACACGTCTTCAAGGGCATAACAACCTATATAATATATGAAGCATAATTATAATTTTTCCATTCTATTGAACAAATAATTATTATTTATTATATTATAATTTGACAGTGGATGCTCCATATAATAGGCCCCACTTTGTTGCTTATCTTTTCTTTCTCCCTTATCTTCAGCTGCATTTTGGCTATAAATAGCCATTTGCAGTGTGTAAGAAAACACACGAAATACACTGAAATTCTCTCCATTCTCTATTTCTCATACTATCTCTTATTAATTTGTTAGGTTTAGTTTGTTTTATAATACGTTATCAGCATGACACTCCATCATTTTAAGCTATTTTAAGAAGGCAACAAAAGGGTAAGAATTTTATTTTCTTAAAATGTCTAATATCTCTAAACTTGAATTTGTTGCTCTTGATATATCTGAAAAAAGCTACTCATCATGGACACTAAATGCCGAAATACACCTAAAATCGATGAGTCTGGAAGACACCATCAAAGATGACAATATGACATCTAGTGAAGACCGTGCCAGAGCCACGATATTTCTCCGCCACCATCTTGACGAGGGGTTAAAATTACAGTACTTGACATTAAAAGACCCCCTTAAAGTGTGGAAGAATCTAAAAGAAAGATATGACTACCTGAAGTTGATCATCCTTCCATATCACGTCATGATTGGCTCAATTTGAGATTAATAAATTTTAAAAATATAATTGAATACAATTCTGCCTTATTTAGAATTTTATAGCACAGTTAAATTTATGAGGAGAAGAAATCACTAAGCAAGACAAACTTGAAAAACATACTCCATATTTCCACCCGCGAATATGCTCATGCAGCAGTAATATTGCGAAAAGGGATTTAAAAAATATTTTGAATAAATTTCTCACTTTCTTATTGCTGAACGCCATAACGAACTGTTAGTGAAAAATCATGATAATCGGCTCATTGGTTCTTTGCCACTCCCTAAAGTGAATAATGCAAACTATAACCAACGAGAAAGAGGTCATGACCCCAGTCATGATCGTGGTCGAAGAAGAAAATTATTATCATGATGCTCATCTGGTACCGATAAATGATCAACAATTAAAAAAGAAGAGTAAAAAGCAAGAAGTTATACCAAAGAAAAAATCAGAAAGTATATGTCATAGATGTAGAGGTATGGGGCACTGGTCACGGACCTGCCGGTCATCAAAACATCTGGTTTAGTTATATCAGACATTCTTGAAGAGGGCAGAAAATAATTCAGAGACAAACTTTATTTCTGAAGATAATATTGAGACTATGCATCTAGATGTACCTGATTTCTTCAATTTTCCAAAAGGAAATATGAATATTGATAAGCCTGATAATATTTAAGTAATTTTCTTTTCATATGTCTGTACTAGATAATATGTTTATATATTTTTAATCCATGTAAATAACTAAAATTTGTATAATGAGCTATGTTTTAATTATAATATTTACTTTATTTCCTTTTGAAGAAAAATATGGATATTTCTCAAATTTTGTTTGGACTAATAATCAATCACTGGGATATTTGTGTAATTGATAGTGGAGCTACTCATGCCATTTTTTAAAACGAGAAATACTTTTCCTACTTACTTAGAAGAAAAACACATATTACTACAATTTCTGGTAATTCAAAAATGATTGAAGACTCCAGAAGAGCTACTATATTTTTATCTAATAGGACAAAGATTGTTATAGAAGATGCACTTTTCTCTTCTAAATCCCCAAAAAACTTGTTAAGTTTTAAAGATATCTGCAGAAATGGATATCATATTAAGACACTAAATGAAATGAATATTGAATATCTTGGTATAACCAAGAGTGTCTCATGCCAGAAATATATTTTAGAAAAATTACCAACTTTGTCGTCTGGCCTGTATTATGCAAAAATAAGTACAATTGAAGCACATTTGATCGTAAACCAGAAGTTTACTGATCTAAATACATTTGTGCTATGGCATGATCGAATAGATCATCTTGGATCAATAATGATGAGACGAATTCTTGAAAATTCAATTGGAATCCATTAAAGAACTTGAAGATTCATACGAATGATGAATTTTCATGTGCTGTTTTTTATCAAGATAAATTAATTGCCAGATTATCAACCTTGAAGGTTGGCATCGAATAAGATGGGGATGTATGGGGACCTATTCATCCATATAGTGGATTGTTTAGATATTTTATGGTCCTAATAGATGCATCATCTAGATGGTCTCATGTGTGCGTCTTATAATCTCGCAACGTGGCATTTGCAAAGTTTTTAGCACAAATAATAAGATTAAGGGATCAATTCCCAGATTGTCAAATTAAAGCTATTCGCCTTGATAATGCTGGAGAATATACATCCCAAACTTTTGATGATTATTTCTTATCAATTGGGATAAAAATTGAACATCATGTTGCTCATGTTCACACTCAAAATGGTCTTTCAGATTCATTTATTAAGCGCCTACAATTGATAGCAAGACCACTACTTATGAAAACAAAATTGTTGATCATTATTTGGAGTCATGCTATCTTACACGGAGTCAACTACGAAGAAACATATTCACCTGTTATGGACGGAATAACTTTTCGATATCTCATCAGTCTAGCTGTACATAAAAATTTTGAAATACATCTAATGGATGTAGTTACAACTTATCTTTATAGTTCAGTAGATAATGAATTTTACATGTAAATTCCAGAAGGATTAAAATTTCTTAAAGCATGTACTAAGTCTCGGGAGATGTACTCAATAAAATTGCAAAGATAATTATATGGTTTGAAACAATCAAGGCGTATGTGGTATAATCGCCTTAGTGAGTACTTGATAAATGAAGGTTATATAAATGATATTATTTATCCATGTGTTTTTATTTAAAAAAATAAAATCAGAATTTGTTATACTCACCGTTAATGTTGATGACATAAATTTCATTGAAACCCCTGAAGAGGTCCAAAAGGCGATTGAATATTTAAAGAAAGAATTTGAGATGAAAGATTTTGAAAAGACAAAACTTTGTCTGAGTCTGCAAATTAAACATTTAGCAGACAGGGTCTTTGTCCACCAATCTGCCTACACTGAAAAAAATCTTAAAGTGATTTTACATGGACAAAGTACATTCATTAAGTACTCCAATGGTTGTTCGATCACTTGAAGTGAAAAAAGATCCATTTCGACCTCGAGAAGAGAATGAAGAACTTCTTGGTCCTGAAGTACCATATCTCAATGCTATTGGTGCACTTATGTATCTTGCTAACGCAACCAAGCCTGATATAACATTTTCAGTTAATTTACGACAAGGTATAGTTCATTCCCAACGCAGAGACATTGGAACGGTATCAAGTATATTTTGTGATACCTAAAGGATACCATTGATATGAGTTTGTTTTATACTAACAAAGGTTGTGCAGAACTTATTGGTTATGCAAATGCAGGTTATTTATTAAACCCACATAAAGCTCGATCGCAAATATGTTATCTATTTAAACACGGAGGAACTGCTATATCATGGCAATCTACAAAGCAGTCTATTGTTTCTACTTCTTCAAATCATGCTGAAATAATTGCAATTCATGAAGCAAGTAGAGAATGTGTATGGTTGAGATCGATGATACAGTTCATCAAAGAAAAGATGCGGCCTGAAAAATGATGTCAAAATACCCACAGTTATATTCGAAGATAATATCGTGTGCATAGCTCAATTGAAAGGTGGCTTCATAAAAGGAGACAGAGCGAAACATATTTTACCAAAAGTATTCTTCACACATGATTTCCAGAAGAATGGTCATATTGATGTACAACAAGTTTGTTCTAGTGATAATCTTGCAGTTTTATTCACAAAGGCATTACCAATATCAACTTTTGAGAAGCTAAGATATAAGAATGGAATGTGTTATCTCTAAAATATCAAATGAAGTTTTCATTAGGGGAAGTAAAATACGCGTTGTATTCTTTTTTCCTTAATCAAGGCTTTGTTCCACTGGTTTTTTGGGTAAGGTTTTTAATGAGATAGCACTCAAGGCGTATTACTAGATGTGTGTACTCTTTTTTCCTTCACTAGGTTTTTTCCCACTGAATTTTTTCTAGTAAGGTTTTAACAATGTACAATACCTATGGTTATCTAGGATAACTATATATATTTGTTGTTTCACTAGAATTTTTCTCTTACATGGACATCCAAGGTGGGGGGGGGGGGGGTAATTATATTATAATTTGATAGTGGATGCTACATATAATGGGCCCCACTTTGTTGCTTATCCTTTCGTTCTCCCTTATCTTCAGCTGCATTTTTGCTATAAAGAGCAATTTGCCGTGTGTAAGAAAACACACAAAATATATTGAAATTCTCTCCATTCTCTGTTTCTCATACTATCTCTTATTAATTTGTTAAGTTTAGTTTGTTTTATAACATTATTTACATTTATACTAATAGTTTTTTGCATTACATTTCTATTTTCTATTTTTTAAAATTAGTTTGGTACGTTTCTTTTGTAACCCAATTGCATTAGCACTTGAAGCTCAACCAGACTATTCCATTTTTGCACTTTCCAATTTTAATTACTTTGTAGTTACTAACTATAAGTAAAGAGGTCCCATTTGAGTATTGAAGTGACTATCGTCTAATAGTCACGAGGGCTACGAAGTAAAAAGTATCTTCGTCACACTCAATTTTGGCTTCATATAATAATAATATTAAATAATACTAATAAAGCTTTTATAAAATATGAAAATATTTTTTTATAAACTTTCTCACTTCATTCGGCAAATTTATTTCATAAATATTATTTCTTATATATAAATAATAAATAAATTAAATATATAAATATATGTAAATATTTACTACCTGTTTTTATCATTTTGAGAAATTCGTAACAAGTAAATATCATTCTTAAGGGTTAAATCGATTTTTCGATTAAATACATATTTTATTGTTAAAAATAAATATTTTTCGTATATTATACAAAATTAGGAAGCTTAATCAATTAATTAGCTATCAATTTTATTTTTTAACAAGAACCAATTTTGTCAAATGAGTTAATCTTGTAAAATATTTATTTTTAATTTAATTAATTTTAACTATTTAGTAAAGATAAAGAAATGGATTAATATTCAAAAATAAGTAGTGGGATCCATTACTTATTTGTTATCTATTCGTTATTTGTTTGTTGTTTTTCTCAAAAAGCTTTTAATTTCCTATTCTTATCTAACATTTTTTTTTATGCATTTATGCTTTTACTGAGCCGAGGGTCTCCAGGAAACAGCCGTCCTACCTTGGTAGGAGTAAGGTCTGCGTACATTCTACCCTCCCCAGACCCCATGTAGTGGGATTTCACTGGGTTGTTGTTGTTGTTGTTGTAAGTAGTGGGATCCATATGTATTAAAAGAGAGTTGCAATAAATATCAAAAATTTGTTTTAAAGACATGAAATAAGAGCCAAAATTGATCCCACATACATAGAAAATTGAGTTGAAGCAAGAAATTTTTATTATGGCAGACAATCCATGATTTGCCATGTGAAATTTGGTCTCACTTTTAATTTTTTTTTGGCTAAAGCTATTCCCTATGTTAAAAAATATATATAACCTTTTTTTGAGCTTTTAATTGACATATTTTAGGTAAAAGATTAAAAAAATATTTTGATACATTTAACATAATTTTAATTTAAAACCACTTAAAATCTTATTTTATTTTCTTAAATTCAATTTCAAGTCAAATTAGATTATTTTCTTTAAAACGGAGGAAGTATTATTATTTTGCCAATAAAGAAGATTTGTTCTCGGCAACTTCCGACCTACAATCAGGATAAATATCAATAGTACAAAAGCACCATAAAATTACTTTAATTAAAAAAAAAAAAAAAGGAAGCAATAAAAGATAGTGGATCTAGGCAGAAATATTTAATCGATTTTTTCTACTATTACTGAAGAGAATCATTGATTTAACTGAAAAACTATGTTTTTTTTTTTTTTTTTTTTTTTGGGAACAGACCCTACACGAGGCTCCCACCTCTCGTGCATAGTCAGGGGTTGAGCAACACCCCCAAGCCTTAACATAAATAACAAAAGTAAAAAAATACAAGGAGGGGGACATAAACCTTACCTCCGATCCTATGGTGGTTCATAAGTCAGCTAACCTAGTAAGGTCGGCTAACTCATCCCCGAAACAAAAAAAGGGCTAACTATAACTAGAAAGCAGTAAACCTATGAGAGGACTTCTCCCGGTACAATTCGACTAATAAAGCATAAATGAGGGAGACTCTCCCCTTCCATGAGAAAACAAGAAAGTAATCTACACTAGTCCTATTCAACTATGCTACGTACCATACATAGCTAAATTGAAAGAAGAACAAGTATATGAACCTTCTATCTCGCATGGGGTGGGAAAATTCTTTTCATCTTTGCCTTTTTTAGTCTTGTCATAACAGGTAAGTCCCAATGGAAGGTTGCATCCACTTCAGGATTGAGCATATATCAGCTAAGGAGGATGAAGGTAGCGTAAGTATATTGAGTTGTAGCAACCAGCATCCTTGGAGTTGTTGAGGAAGGCCTTGAAAAAGCTTATTGCTTGCTGCAAATTGAAGCTGTAGTAGCTTTGCTTGTGGCTTTGAAAAACTAGATTAGAACATTTCGTCAAAATGTATCGTATCTTTTTTTTTTATCTTAATAGACCTATGCATAGTCAGTACTATAATCCAATCATGATTAGAGGCTTACACGATGGGCTATTAATTTAATGGTAGAGCGCACCTCTGATAATTGCGTTGTTAACTTATTATGTCTAGGCCGTAAGCGCTCTCAGACACATGAATAATTTAATGTGCTTACCAGCGTGATAAAATATTAATAAAATAATAAACTGCTTGTAATGACTCTCAAAGTCATTTTTTTGGATTTTTTGTAAAATGACCATTTTACCCCTCCCTTTAGATGCCCCGAGTCGTTTCTAATTATTATCGGGTGTTGATTTTTAGAAAATCCTATGAAAAGTTAAGTCCTTGGAAATTTTGAGTTTCATAAGCTTTAAGTATTAAAAAGTGGTATTTGGGGTCAAGTGGAGTTACGGGTCTCGGAATGAAATTCCGTCGATTTCAGCAGCTCCGAAATGTTGAAATAGGCTTAGGAGACTTTACGGAATTAGTTTTGGAGTTGTAACGAAGATTTGAGGCCTTGAGTTGAGAATTTGAGGAACTTTAAGCCAAGGTTTGACTTTGGTCAACTTTTGGAGTTCCGATGCTCGAAATGGAATTCCGATGACTCCGTTGGATTCAGAAGATGGTTTTTGGTCTAGAAGAAGTGTTGGTTGAATTTTTAGAGGTCCCGAGTCCATTTTGGTATTTTGAAGGTCTAAGTTAGTTTAGTTGCGATTTTTCGAGTTTTGGGTCAGCGAAATCTCGGATTTAAATTCTGATGATTCCATCAGCTCCGAAATGACCAAATTAGTCTAGTAGCACTGTTGGAATGACTATCGAGGTAATTGATACGAGTTTGGGGCCATTTGACGCTTTTGACTTTGAAACTTAGCCTATAGTTGACTTTGTTCAACAATCTTGGAAAACGCGCTCTAATAAAAATTCTGACAGCGCGGTTAGTTCCGTAATGTTGATTTTGGTCTAGAACGACCCTTCGTTCGTTTTTCAAGGCTTCTGGACTAATATCGAGGCCCGTTATGGAATATGACTTAAAATAGCTCTTGGGTGTGGGATCCACTTTTTATTAAAATAATCTCGTATGGAAATTCCGAATGCGTCATTGAGTCCGGAATGTTGAATTTAGTGGGGTAGCATATTTGATTTATTTTTATCGGATTCCGAACTAATTTCGAGCACCCCGTCGGAGATTTTGGAATTTTCCAAAATCATATATTGCAGCAAAAAGCTGATGCAGCAAAAAAAATCATTTTTGGGTTTTTCACTTAACTTTAAAACCCCATAACTTGAACATTAGGGCTCCAAATTGGGTGATTCAAAAGAAACAAATGTGAGATTTTTCGTGGAGAACGCATTGGAGAGATTGAAAACTGATTTGGAGCATTCGATTCAGGTAAAAATTACGATTTTATTTGTAGCTGTGTCCATTTTCGGATTGAGTTTTTGAAGAACTTTTAGTAATTGTTTTTTGACCTATATAAACCCGATTTTGGTGATTCAAGGGTCAAACTTCAAGAGAAGTTCGTGAGGATTCTCTTGGTAATCTCAGAAATGCGAGGAGAAGCTTCGTTTGAGGTAAAAATGCATTTTAAGTTACTGATTTAGTCATTTTCGGAATGAAATTTTGTGGAATTTTGGAAGAGTGTATCTTGGTCAATATAACTCCATTTTGAGTAATTCTTGAGGCTAGATTGTGGGGTTTTTAGCAAGGAATGTCATGGTATAGTTTGTTTAGATCGATAGATTTTCGTTTTTGAGAAATCGGCGTGTAAAGAGGCTGTCTTATATTGTTTTCTTAGTTTGAAAATGTGGGAATTGATTGTTTGATTGTCTTACGTAATTTCCCACCCCGAATTGTGTTATAAATCTGATTTATGAGCTTGGAGTGACGTTTAAAACCTGTTTTGGGGGTCAAATCTGGATTTTTGTATGTGGGTCCCACAATTCCCGTTTTCGACCCCAAAATTGGTCCATCTTTAAAAATTATAAAATTAGTTTCTAAACGACCGTATCGATGTTGTGGTTCTATTTTTGATAGCTTGGCAGCGTTCCGAGGCCGTTTGAAAGGGAAAAGCTCCAGCACAGTGATTTGGAGCCAGCGTGTTTAGCCTACAGGTAGGCTACGGTTTTACCTATCTTTAGATTGAGATGGAATGTGTGAAAGCATGTTGAAATAGTTGGAATTTGGATTGGGTAGTTTGATTGTATATCTTAGGTGGTAGAAATCATGATTTAGGCTTATTATCGGGTTTTCAGATATTTAGAAGCATGTGTATCTTGTCATTATTTGTTAGTATTATAAGGAGTGTTGAATGAGCATGTTATTGATACTGTGGGGTATGTTGGCCTTAGTATAGGATGTAAACTTGCTTTAGATGTTCCGACGTCGTTCTGATGGACTTAGATCCTTGTAGAATGGTGTAGCGGGCTAGTGCCTGGTAGTTTGGCCTTAGTTAGGCGTTACCCTTGCTCTTAAGAATATCTTCATCCATAAATCGATACAATCGTGACTTTCGTGATGCATCGGCAATATTAGATTTCATGATCATTGCACTTGGCTCCGATTCTATTTTTGGCGGCATAGCAGTTGACTCATTTGGGAAAAGATTTTTGATACTGTTGTATTCTAGCTGGGAAGTAGAATGTTTGGCATCATGGGATAAATTATCTGTGAGCATCCGGGTACCCAGCCCCGGCCTCCGCCGACTTGCTAGTATGATGAGCATCCGGGTATCCAGTCCTGGCCTCGATCATATCAATGTGTTACGGCGAGCATCTTGGTACAAGTCCAGGCCTCGACTGCACCGATGTAATACGGCGAGCATCCGGGTACCCAGTTCTGACCTCGACCGCACTTATATATTATGGCAAGCATCCGAGTACCCAGTCCCGGTCTTGACCACTTTGAACATTCGGGTGAGCCTCTGGGTCCCAGTCCCAGCCTCGACCCCTAAGTCACCACTAGATTGATTGACTCTTAGAGATTCTGGGTTTGGAAATGATATAGTACTTCGGCTCCTAACATCTCAAATTCTTGGTTCCTAGCCTTGGTAGTTGTAGCTATTCTGTGTACTCAGCGGGCTTATGGGGGTTCGTCCGGATTTTTATTTAACTTGCGCACGAGTGTCCCGGCTGGGCTTTTGGGGGCCCAGTTGGGTATAGTTAGCTGTAGTTCTCATAGGTAGTACTCTTTCCCCCTTTTATGCTTATGTTGACTCCTATTTAGGCTATTCCTCTCTTTCATATTGTTTTTACCTTTTCTGCTCAGTCGGCCTATGATGCCTACTGGGTACCTATTGTCTTGGTACTCATACTACACTCTGCATCTACTTTCGTGATGCAGGACCGAGCACCAGCCATCGACGTGGATAAATTGAGCCTGTTGCAGTTAACTTCGGAGACTAGGGTGAGTACTTGGCGTTTTTGGATCATTCATGTCTCCTTCAGCATGGATGGCCCGTCTTTTGCCTTCTGAGACTAGCCAGTTGTTATATATATTTTCAGTCCACTTTCGGGACTTGTACTCGTATTTTATTTTGTAGCAGCTCTGTACTGTGACTTTCAGGTTCTGGAAGGGATCTTTAGTTGTTTAAAACATGTTTTGGTTTACTTCCGCTTATTCATTCTGTTTACATTTATAATTCGATGCTCTTATTTAGTTTCTTCCCTCAAACCCATTACTTGAAGTTCCGGGTTGACGGATTGGCTTACCTACTAGAGGGTTATAGTAGGTGTCATCATGACCTAAGGAATTGGGTCGTGACACTACTAAAATCTGCTATAGATTTTTTTTTTAATTTTATTTTTCACACTTCTTTATGGATGGTATAATTAAGTAGTAACGAAAAGACTATTTCTTTCATTTCAACCAAAAAAATAAAATAAAGGTACTGTATTTCTTTTCTTAATAACGCCAGGGAACAAATAATAATTAACTATTATTAAAAGGGTTTAGGAGAAACTAAAATATTAGTCCCTGTTTGTAGGCACGTGACATCTCTCATCAATTATTAAATTTTAAACCTTTTTAATTTCAATTTATTATATTTGCTCTAATATTAGGCAAAACCCATTGAAATTAATATTCACTTGATTTGTGACTTGTTGTCACGCCCCGAGAGGGTACCCTAGGCGTGGCCGGCACTCAGAAACCATTTCTGGCTTCCGAGAGAACCACTTGGTCTCATTTCTTATTTATTCATCAGCGGAAGACTTAAGAATACTAATGTGGGCTAGTCATAATCAAAGGAAAAATAGATAATTTTTATAAGAAATAGTTTCTAAGGAGAACTACTCCGATTACATCATCAGACTCTGTCTATGAAGCCTCTAATACTCTTAGATGGTGCCAATGACATGTCCATGGCTACCTCAAAATAAACATCACACTCAACAATAATAAAAGGATAAGGAGTTCCTTCGAATACAAGAAGGACTCACCAAATAGCAGAAAAGAAATGATTTTCAACGATGCGCCTGTTGAGGATCTCTAATACCTGTATCTGCATCATAAAACGATGCAGGTCGAATGACGTCAGTACGTGGAATGTACGAGTATGTAAAATGGCAGGAAGGTAAGGATAGATATCAATAAACTCCTCTCAAGAAAACTCATCTCAAAACTCAACATCATCTCAACATGAATATGTAATGCAAGTTTAAAAATATAATAATAAAAATAATAGTAATAAGCAATGCTTACTCAGTTGAGAGTTTCTCTAACCGACAACCATCACTTATGAGCTAGCGATGATACAACGAAGCGATGTCGTTGCCACATCCATCCAATACCTTGCCAGGGTAAAGGACATCACCATCTTGGATCCACTCATCAAAGTCCTCTTTTTGGGACTTAAGAGGCATAGCCTCCATCCTACGCTGGCTACGTAGTTCTGGGGTTTGAGTCAATTAAACTCTTACCCAACTCGGTGCTCAATACTACTCCCAAAATATGTGCTCATATTAAACTCATCATCTAGTCTCATTGGACTTTAATTTAAATCATCAAACTCACTTCATTTCATGTTCATCAATCATTATACTTCCAAAAAACATCATTTACATCTCATCAAAACATCTTGCTCAAAATATCATTTGTTCAAATTCATTCAAACTCAACTCTTTTGCTCTTTTAAAACTCAATAAAATACATATATAGTATTAATTCATATAACTTTCTTTTTATCAATGAAAATAATAAAAAGCCAACATCTTTACTCAAAACATGTGTAAAAATATTCATGAACATCAAATCAATTAAGATTCATGGGAAAGTAGCCATGAACAATAATTCCAATAATATGAGAGATAATAATAACAATAATAATAATAATAATAATAATGCATAAATATATCAACTCAATATAAGAAGAATTAATTTATCTAGAATTCAAGATTTGGATAAAATTCAACTATAACTCAATTATAATGAATTTAAATATTGGGCGCATGGACGAACTCAATCCAATGCTATGAAAGTCTTACATACCTTAAATCCGAAGGTTTACTCCGAATTGGAACACTCTTGGACCCCTAGCCTTTTCTTCTCGCCGGAGCGTTTTGTGTACTACCCGGAGTATAAGAATCACCGGAGTAGTATTTTTATACTACTAAAACTAAAACTATATTTGAGAAGAAGTATATAGAGAGAAGAAATGCTTAAGAAAGCTTGATGAATAAAATGAGGAAATAAGGTGGGTATTTATAGGTGGGAAAGAGGGACCTAACAATAAATAAAATAATTATAAAGAAAAATCTGAAAATTTAATGGAATATATTGATGTCATGGATGATGTTAAATGGAGGACAATTTATGTCATGCATGATGTCAAATGTATCTAGATCTTTCCATGGTAGGTAAGATGAGTTCTTTTTAACAGAATACTTTTTTTCGAAGCTACGTTTGAATAAGATAAATTCCTTATTAGGATTTGGTTTCTTCATAAGAATTGTAGATATGGAAGTCTAGTTTCATATCGTTCAAGAATCAACCAATTTGGAGCAAACTACAGTGAGATATGAATTTTCTTCTATCAACACTCAATTCCGTCACAGCACTATATCTTGCAAAGATTAATTTATTTGACCTACTTATACTCCGAATTTGAAGTTATGTTCTTCATGAAAGTTGTAGGTAAGGATGTTGTGATTACCCAGAAATTTGAATCACCTAATTTGGACCAACCTATGAAAAGTTATGCCCAAAATACAGAGGCTGTATTATTTTCGTCGAGAATTGAAATACCGACATACAATATTTTAGGGGTTGTTACAATATCTCCCCCTTGGGATCATTCGTCCTCGAATAAAGGTTAAAATAGGAGACATAAAGAATGAATATCATCAATACATCAACTCCGATACTCAAATGGTCAATGACTCAAACTCAAGAATAAACATCGACTCAAAGGTAGAGGTAAGGAATATTACCTTGAATATCGTCATCAGAAGGCATAAATAGATGAGGATAGTTAGCCTTCATATCTTCTTCATCTTCCCATGTAGCCTCTTCAATAAATTGATTTCGCCATAGGACTTTGACAGATGCCACTTCCTTAGTTCTTAATTTGCGAACCTGACGATCAAGAATTTGAACTGGAATCTCTTCATAACTCAAACTCTCTTTCACCCCAATGCTCTCAGCTGGGACAACAAGTGAAGGATCTCCCAAACACTTCTTAAGCATAGAGATGTGAAACACGGGATGAATAGCAGCTAATTTTGGAGGCAACTCCAATTCATAGGCTACGTTACCTACCCTCCTCATAATCTGATAAGGACCAATGTAGCGGGGACTAAGCTTCCCTTTCTTTCCAAATCTCATCACACCCTTCATGGGTGAAACTTTCAAGTATACCCAATCGTACACTTCGAACTCCAAATCTCTTCTTCTAACATCAGTGTAGGATTTCTGGCGACTTTGAGCAGTCCTCAACCTCTCTTGTATGGTTTTCACCTTCTCCATAACTTGGTGAACCAAGTCTGGTCCAATCAACTCAGCTTCACCAACTTCAAACCAACCAATTGGTGATCTACATCTCCTCCCATACAGAGCTTCATAAGGAGCCATTTGAATACTCGAATGGAAACTATTATTGTATGCAAACTCAATAAGAGGTAAATGATCATCCCAATTACCTTTGAAGTCAATGACACAGGCTCTTAACATATCCTTCAAAGTCTGTATCGTACGCTCTGCCTGGCCATCTGTTTGCGGATGAAAAGCAGTACTAAGGTTCACTCTTGAACCCAAGCCCTTCTGAAATGACTTCCAAAACTGAGCAGTAAATTGAGCTCCCCTATCAGAGATGATAGACAAAGGAACTCCATGCAGTCTAACAATCTCTCTAAGATACAGTTTGGCATAATCCTCTGCAGTGTTCGTAGTCTTAACCGGCAAGAAATGGGCCGATTTAGTCATCCTATCCACAATCACCCAAATAGAGTCATGTTGTTTGCGGGTTCGTGGTAAACCGGTAATGAAGTCCATATTGATCATTTCCCACTTCCATTCCGGGATCTCTATATTTTGAGCCACTCCACAAGGCCTTTGGTGCTCAACTTTAACTTGTTGGCAATTAGGGCACCTGGACACAAACTTTGCCATATCTCTCTTCATTCCACTCCACCAGTATACTTCTCTCAAGTCATGATACATCTTTGTTGAACCTGGATGGATGGAATACTTAGAATTATGGGCTTCTTTCATGATTCTCTCCCTAATACTATCAACACTTGGAACACATAATCTTTCTTGATATCTCAACACTCCATCTCCCCCTTTGGTAAAAGCCATTACCTTCTGCTTGTGAACCTCATCCTTCAGTTGAAGAAGAATGGAATCCTGATCTTGCTTTTCTTTCACCTCTGCAACTAGAGATGATTCAGCTCCATTTCGTACTATTATACCACCCTCACTAGAGTCAATAAGTTGAACTCCCAAACGCGCAAGTTTATGCACTTCCTTTGCCAACTCCTTCTTTTCCTCTTCCACATGAGTTGTACTCCCCATAGATAACCTGCTAAGAGCATCAGCAACTACATTTGCTTTACCTGGGTGGTAGAGAATGCTCATGTCATAATCCTTGAGCAACTCTAGCCATCTCCTTTGCCTCAAATTCAGCTCCTTCTGGCTGAATACATATTGTAAGCTCTTATGGTCTGTGAACACATCCACATGTACACCATAAAGATAGTGACGCCAAATCTTAAGAGCAAATACCACAGCTGCCAACTCAAGGTCATGAGTGGGGTAGTTCCTCTCATGAGTCTTAAGCTGCCTGGAGGCATAGGCAATGACCTTACCTTTCTGCATCAATACACATCCCAACCCAACTCTTGAAGCATCACAATAGATTACAAAACTATCTGTTCCTTCGGGTAGGGATAGTACTGGAGCAGTAGTCAATCTAGCTTTCAACTCTTGAAAACTTTTCTCACAAGCATCAGACCATTGAAACTTAGCCTTCTTCTGAGTCAGCTTAGTCAATGGTGAGGATATGGATGAAAATCCCTCAACAAACCTCCTGTAGTAACCAACCAAACCTAAGAAACTCCTTATGTCGGTTGGAGAGGTGGGTCGGGGCCAGTTCTTAACTGCCTCAATCTTTTGAGTATCAACTTGGATTCCATCCCCAGATATAATATGACCTAGGAATGCTACAGACTCAAGCCAAAACTCACACTTTGAAAACTTAGCATACAACTCCTCATCCTTAAGAGTTTGAAGGACAATCCTAAGGTGATTAGCATGCTCACTCTTACTTCTAGAGTAGACCAAAATATCATCGATGAAGACAATTACAAACGTATCTAGGTATGGCTTGAATACTCGGTTTATGAGGTCCATCAAAGCTGCTGGAGCATTTGTCAATCCAAAGGACATAACAAGAAACTCAAAATGACCATAGCGGGTTCGAAAAGCCGTCTTCGGGATGTCACATTCTCTCACTTTCAACTGGTGATAGCCTGATCTGAGGTCTATCTTAGAGAAACATGTGGCACTCTGAAGTTGGTCAAATAAATCATCTATTCTGGGAAGAGGGTACTTGTTTTTAATGGTGACCTTGTTTAGTTGTCGGTAATCAATGCACATTCTAAGGGACCCATCTTTCTTTCGCACGAATAGGACAGGAGCGCCCCAAGGTGAGATACTTGGCCTAATAAACCCCTTATCTAAGAGGTCTTTCAGTTGTTCTTTCAACTCTTTCAACTCAGCAGGAGCCATCCTATAAGGAGGAATGGAGACAGGTTGTGTATCAGGAAGGACATCAATACCAAAGTCTATCTCTCTATCACGAGGGATTCCGGGTAGATCCTCAGAAAAGACTTCAGAAAACTCATTCACAATTGGAACTGACTCAAGAGATGGAGTCTGATCATTAATATTTTTGACTCGGACTATATGATATATACATCCCTTAGAGATTAATTTTCTGGCCTTAAGGTAGGAAATAAATTTACCCCTAGGCATTACAGAATTCCCCTTCCACTCTAGGATAGGCTCGTTTGGAAATTGAAACTTGACAATTCGGGTCCTACAATCAACTGAAGCATAACAAGAATAAAGCCAGTCCATACCAAGAATCACATCAAAATCAACCATGTCCAACTCAACTAAGTCAGCCATGGTATCCCTATGATAGATTGACACAGTACAATTTCTATAGACCCTCTCAGCTAAGATAGAATCACCAACAGGAGTAGACACACTGAAAGGCTCAAGAAGACACTCAGGAAGGATCTTAAATTTACTAGCCAAGTAAGGAGTCACAAAAGATAATGTAGCACCCGGATCAAGTAATGCATACACATCAAAAGAAAGGACTCGGAGCATACCAGTAACAACATCGGGTGCATTTTCTTGGTCTTGGCGACTACCCATAGCATACAGACGGTTGGTTCCCCCACCTGCACTTGAAACTGCACCTCTATGGTTACCTCTATTCTGTGGAGCTGCAGAAGAAAACTGAGCTCTACTACTTCCATCTCCCTGCCTCTTTAAAGGACACTCATTCTGGAAGTGACCTGTCTTTCCACATCCGTAGCAAGCATTGGTGCCCACACGACACTCTCCCAAATGGAGCCTCCCACATCTAGCACATGGTGGTTTTCCTCTAGAACCTTGAGCCATACTTAATTGGGACTGAGAACCTTGAGATCGAAAGTTTTGGTGACTTAGCGATCTCTGATCATACCTGGTATTAGGTGTAAAAGCATTTGTTGGGGAAGGTGCATAATTAGAAGACCTTTTCTGAAAGAAAGACTTGTTACCCTTCCCTTGCTTTTGCTCATTCTCATGCCCAGCAAACTTAGTCTTCTTGCTTAGGTGTTCCTCTCGGTCCTTTTTCTTGTCATCCTCAACCTGCTGAGCATATACCATCAATCTAGAAAAATCCATGTGAGAAATCATTAGCATTGCCTTACATTCTTTCTTTACATGTTTGCCTAGGCCAGAGACAAACTTCCTCATCTTAGACCTCATTTGAGGAATCATTTCTGGGGCATATTTGGACAATTGAATAAACTTCAAACTATACTCTTTCACAGTCATACTCTCTTGCTTGAGGTTCACAAACTCCTCAATTTTTGCTTCACGTAGCTCTTGGGGAAAGAAGTTATCAAGAAATGCTCTTTCAAACTCATCCCAAAGAGCAGGCTCTGCATCCTCACCTCTACTTTCTTTCCACTGGTTATACCAGACATTTGCCACATCCTTGAGTTGATAAGAAACCAACTCAACCCCCTCAATCTCTGTAGCATGCATCGCTTTTAGTATCTTCCACATCTCATCAATGAAATTTTGGGGGTCTTCATCAACGTTGGAACCCGTGAAGACCGGCGGATTCATTCTCAGAAAATCTCTGATCCTTGTGGCAGCAGACGGCTCTTGATAACTAAAGCTAGGAGTTGGTGAACTTTGGCTACTATTGCGAGCAGCCACCAACTGAGTGAGCATAGCAATCGCTCCTCGAAAATCTTCCTCAGAAGTAGGAGTGGTTTGAACAGTAGGTACTTGGGGTACCTCAGTAGACCTTGCAGGTCGGCCCCTAGTTCTCCGTGGAGGCATTACTGACTGTGGAACCTCAATACTGGCAGCGTTCCTCTGACTAGCTGAACGTTTAGGAGGCATGTCTGAAACGTGTAAACGCACGAATTAGAAAGAAAGCTTTTATAGAGTTAAACTCTATCGCACGAACTCAGATTATGAAAGAAGTGAAATAATTCCTAATGTCCTATAGCTTCCTGATTATAAGTGTGGTGCACGACACACCCATAAACAAGACTCTACTAGACACGGCTTCATAGACACCCTCGGACTCTTGAACTCTGGGCTCTGATACCAAGTTTGTCACGCCCCGAGAGGGTACCCTAGGCGTGGCCGGCACTCAAAAACCATTTCTGGCTTCCGAGAGAACCACTTGGTCTCATTTCTTATTTATTCATCAGCGGAAGACTTAAGAATACTAATGTGGGCTAGTCATAATCAAAGGAAAAATAGATAATTTTTATAAGAAGTAGTTTCTAAGGAGAACTACTCCGATTACATCATCAGACTCTGTCTATGAAGCCTCTAATACTCTTAGATGGTGCCAATGACATGTCCATGGCTACCTCAAAAGAAACATCACACTCAACAATAATAAAAGGATAAGGAGTTCCTTCGAATACAAGAAGGACTCACCAAATAGCAGAAAAGAAATGATTTTCAACGATGCGCCTGTTGAGGATCTCTAATACCTGTATCTGCATCATAAAACGATGCAGGTCGAATGACGTCAGTACGTGGAATGTACGAGTATGTAAAATGGCAGGAAGGTAAGGATAGATATCAATAAACTCCTCTCAAGAAAACTCATCTCAAAACTCAACATCATCTCAACATGAATATGTAATGCAAGTTTAAAAATATAATAATAAAAATAATAGTAATAAGCAATGCTTACTCAGTTGAGAGTTTCTCTAACCGACAACCATCACTTATGAGCTAGCGATGATACAACGAAGCGATGTCGTTGCCACATCCATCCAATACCTTGCCAGGGTAAAGGACATCACCATCTTGGATCCACTCATCAAAGTCCTCTTTTTGGGACTTAAGAGGCATAGCCTCCATCCTACGCTGGCTACGTAGTTCTGGGGTTTGAGTCAATTAAACTCTTACCCAACTCGGTGCTCAATACTACTCCCAAAATATGTGCTCATATTAAACTCATCATCTAGTCTCATTGGACTTTAATTTAAATCATCAAACTCACTTCATTTCATGTTCATCAATCATTATACTTCCAAAAAACATCATTTACATCTCATCAAAACATCTTGCTCAAAATATCATTTGTTCAAATTCATTCAAACTCAACTCTTTTGCTCTTTTAAAACTCAATAAAATACATATATAGTATTAATTCATATAACTTTCTTTTTATCAATGAAAATAATAAAAAGCCAACATCTTTACTCAAAACATGTGTAAAAATATTCATGAACATCAAATCAATTAAGAATAATGGGAAAGTAGCCATGAACAATAATTCCAATAATATGAGAGATAATAATAACAATAATAATAATAATAATAATAATGCATAAATATATCAACTCAATATAAGAAGAATTAATTTATCTAGAATTCAAGATTTGGATAAAATTCAACTATAACTCAATTATAATGAATTTAAATATTGGGCGCATGGACGAACTCAATCCAATGCTATGAAAGTCTTACATACCTTAAATCCGAAGGTTTACTCCGAATTGGAACACTCTTGGACCCCTAGCCTTTTCTTCTCGCCGGAGCGTTTTGTGTACTACCCGGAGTATAAGAATCACCGGAGTAGTATTTTTATACTACTAAAACTAAAACTATATTTGAGAAGAAGTATATAGAGAGAAGAAATGCTTAAGAAAGCTTGATGAATAAAATGAGGAAATAAGGTGGGTATTTATAGGTGGGAAAGAGGGACCTAACAATAAATAAAATAATTATAAAGAAAAATCTGAAAATTTAATGGAATATATTGATGTCATGGATGATGTTAAATGGAGGACAATTTATGTCATGCATGATGTCAAATGTATCTAGATCTTTCCATGGTAGGTAAGATGAGTTCTTTTTAACAGAATACGTTTTTTCGAAGCTACGTTTGAATAAGATAAATTCCTTATTAGGATTTGGTTTCTTCATAAGAATTGTAGATATGGAAGTCTAGTTTCATATCGTTCAAGAATCAACCAATTTGGAGCAAACTACAGTGAGATATGAATTTTCTTCTATCAACACTCAATTCCGTCACAGCACTATATCTTGCAAAGATTAATTTATTTGACCTACTTATACTCCGAATTTGAAGTTATGTTCTTCATGAAAGTTGTAGGTAAGGATGTTGTGATTACCCAGAAATTTGAATCACCTAATTTGGACCAACCTATGAAAAGTTATGCCCAAAATACAGAGGCTGTATTATTTTCGTCGAGAATTGAAATACCGACATACAATATTTTAGGGGTTGTTACACTTGTGAGCCATATGCTAACATGCATGAAGATAAACTGAGACATTATAAACTAGATTATTTGTTTCTTTACTGGATTAGACCAAATTCACCATGTTCAATGTCACTATCATTCAATATTTATTCTATTACGTTAATATTATTATTTTATTTTTTTGTCACATAAGTACCACTCAACTTTATTCAAATATCATTAAAAATTACCAAATTATTTTATAGTAATAAAATCATTTAATTTTGCGTAAGTTAAATATGATCACAAAAATTCTTCTAACAAATAAGTTATACAATTATGCATAAGTATTTATATGAAATGTCACTTTTATTTCCTCCTAATAATATTTTTTGGGAAATTAATGAACTCAATCATTTAATGACTTTATGATTACGAAAAATTATTGAATGACTTTTGTGATATTTAGAGTGGATGATGCAATAATACTGATATATTTCTAAAACTATATGTGTTTATTTGATCATTCTTTCCCAACTAAATAGACAGAAGAAAAAAAGATTAGAAACAATACTAGTCCAGCATTTACTACGAATTCTAATATTTAAATTTATTATGCGTAACACTATATTAATAATAAAATCTATAATTGTAAAATTCTTACTCTGCGGCTTGTTTGGTCAGAAATATTAGCAAAACATAATCCTAACACAAAAATACAATGTTTTGGTTGGAATGACTTGAAAAAATAATTGCCTCATAACAAATATAACAATTGGTTGGACCTAACTTGCTTCCACTCGAGTAGAACAACTTCTCGCTAAAATCCCCAATAACGGCTAGTTTCTAAGAGCCCTAACGGGTCTCCCCCAATTCTTACTCCATGAGTCTCTCCCTTCACAACTTTGGACCCCCTCTCTCACGACCCCTAGATCCCCAGATCCAAAGTGTGCTGGGAACAAATCAAATGCTGAAAATTCCGCTTTTCAGAATAAAAATGAAATGGAAATTGATGAAGCTTCCATCCAAACTCAAAAACAATCATATGCTGGAGCAATAGGAGTCAAAATTGGGAATCGTCCAAAGCTCAAAGTAAGACTATCACTATTAAAAAACTGTCAAAAAACGACGCTAAAAAGCGACGGATTGCTTCACTTTTTTTGTCAAACTCGACGGAAAAACGACGTAGTCACTTCCGCCGCTTTTTTGCTCGACGCTTTTAATAAAGTGATGGACTGCATTATAAAAAGTGACAGATTGCGTCGCCTCTAAATTAATTTTTTTAAAAAATATATAAATAAAAAACGACGGACTGCATCGTTTTATTTTTAAATTTTAATTATTTTTTCTTTTGTTCTTAGTGTTCTTGAAAATTTATAGAAAAGCGACGGACTTAGGTCCTTGTCCGTTGCTTTTTTTTTTCTTGGTGTTCTTGAAAATTTCCAAAAAAGCAACATGTCTGTCGCTTTTCTAAAAAAATTTTAAAAAAAAAATCAGAAAAACGACGGACTAAAGGACCCTGTCCGTCGCTTTTCCTTTAACATTTTTGACGGTTTCTGCTGTCCACCTGCAATTAAAATGCAACTCAATAATAATCAATACAATCCAATCCAACACAACTAACTAACCAACCAACAAAACACACAATATACATTATAACGAACATAATTAAACACTCAAAACGAATGAAGTCATAATATTTTAAAGTCTTTCAAATTTAACAACTCAAAGTTCATATATTATCCTACAATAATTCAACATTTCTAAAGTGCAAGTTGGATTTTTTTGGACAATTAAGGTACAAACTAACTCCAACAAGTAAACCAAATCAAACCTAAGTGTCAACACTGGATGGACACAAATTGATCTTGCAAGAAAATCAATTTTGTCATCAATAGGATCTACTAATGTTGTCACTTATGCTAAACTAACACTTTATCACTAATGCACACTCTAAAAATCCAAACATATCCTAAGAAATCAAACAAACCCTAAGGAAAATGCAAGTGTTGCACATTGAATAAAAAAATCTAATATATACAATAATTAAAATTTAAAAGGAAAAAATATCTCGACTTTTTTCAATTAGAGCTGAGATGGAGGGGTTGGTGGCAGTGGGCTTGGGAGTGTCAAATATTAAAATATTTAATTAGATTATACCCCTGCTCTTAAAATTTTGTACAAATATATTCAACCTTAATTAATTATTGCAAGTATCCTAAGTTCAAGTATCTAAAGTTGAGAATTTATACAAACCAAAATAATTTATAACTACTTAATTAAAAAAATCCTAAAGTTCAAGTTCTAAAATCTAAGTTCAATTAAAAAAAATTCTAAAATTCAGCTTAAACATCCTAAAGTTCAAGTTTTAAATTCAAGTTCAAAGTTCAAAGTTCACAGTTCACAACTTAAAGTTTACATGCATATCATTCAAAAATTCAAGAATTCTCAAGTTCAACATTTCTAAAGTTTAAGTTGGTTTTTTTCTAAATTAAAGTACAAACTTTCAAATTTCAAGTATAATTAAAGTTCAAGTATCTAAAATTGAGAATTTATACAAACCAAAAAAATTCCTAAGTACTTCAAATATCCTAAAATTCAAGTTCTAAAATCTATGTTCAAGTTAAAAAATCCTAATATTCAACTTAAAAAATCCTAAATTCCAAGTTCAAAATTTAAGTTGAACGTTCACAACTTAAGTTCATATATCCTACAATAATTCAACATTTCTAAAGTTTAAGCTTAATTAATTCTTAAAAAACCACAATTCAAGAAACCAAAGTTAATAATTTCATGAAAAATATAAATAATTCACAATTTCTAAAGTTCACAACCTAAGTTCAAATAAGTAAATGCTACACCAAAAAAAAATTCTAAGTTCAACTTAAAAAATCCGGCCTAAAATTCAAGTTTAAAGTTGTAAATTCAATACAAGTTATGATTGAATTCTAAGTAGTAATTAGAAACTCTAAGTAAGTTCTAAGTTTCTAACTTCTAATTAACTTTTATAATTACTTCTTAAACCTAACTTTTAATTTCAACAACACTTCAATTCAAACTAAAAAATACCCAAATTTACAATCTAATTCAACTAAAACCCAAAAATCTTCATTCACTAATTCACAATTAAATATACAAACTAACAATATTAATAACTTTATAACTTCAAAAATACTTCAATTCCAACTCAAAAAAAATCAAAATCACAAACAAATTCAAAATACCCCAATTCAAAGTAAAATCCTAAAATCAAAACTATAACTTTTTGTTCACAAATTAACTTTGTTAACAACATATATTAAACAAAATAAATAAAATAAACTAACTAACAATTCAAACTTTTTTCAATTTACAAAACAATAAAACCCTAACTAAGTTTAACAAGGAGAGAAAAAGAGAAGAGAGAGAGGGTCGGACGGAGTACCTGAGAGAGAGGGAGGGACAACGATGGCAGAGATGCCGGCGAGCTGCGGCGGGGGTGGGGGTGGGCGTCGGGGTTTAGGGGAGGGGATCTAAGAGAGAGAGAGAGAGAGAGAGAGAGAGAGAGTTAAGAGAGTATATAAAATAAAAAATGGAAGAAGTTGTGACTGATATTTAGTAGGGGGCGATGGACAGCGTCGCAAAGTCCATCGCTCCATTTAAAAAAATTTGACCATAAAAGTGATGGACTAAGCAACGCCATCCTTCGCTATTTTAAAAAAAAATAAAAAATTATAAATAATAAAATAAAATTTTATAATTTTTTTATAAATTGAAATTAAAAATAAGCGAAGGACTCCTTCGCTTATTTTAAATTAAAAATAATTATTTTTATCGGAAGCGACGGACGGCGTCACAATTTATATTAAATAATTAATTATTAATTAAAAATATTTTTGACGCAAAAATACGCCAAAAAAGTAACGGACATAGAATCATTGTTCCGTCGCTTTTTAAAATAAATAATAAAAAAATAAAAAATATTAGCGACGGATGGTGTCTTTTAGTCCATCGCTTTTTACCATCGACGCAGTCCATCGCTTTTTCTTTTCGTTGTTTTTTCACCATTTTTTAGTAGTGTACCACCAAGATCTCATCAATTGATCGATGGTAAAGCGGCGGAAATCTTCACAAACGAAAAACACGATTTACTGGCAGAAACTTGTCGATGGACAGTTATCGAAAAATTCGCAAGTGATAGGCCCGCAATTGATAAAACTAGAGCTAATTTTGATAAAGTTATTACTCTTAAGAGTAATGTCAAAATAGGAGCTAAGAACAAATTTCACGTATTCATCGATGTAGACAATGAGGGAGATTTCAACAATGTTCACTCGAGGAATGCTATTCAGCTTAGTAATGGTGTATTCATGAAAATTCTGAAATGGACAACAAATTTTAAGCTTACTGCTGATTCAACCTTAGCCCAAGTGTGGATCAACCTCCCTGATTTACCATGACTGCGAATGAGACGCTCTATAAGCCCCATTGGAAGACCTCTAGCCATGGAAAAAGCTACTACTTCCAAAACAAGACCGACCACTGCTAAGCTAAGGGTTGAAATCGATACGGATAAACCTATTATCCACGAAGTTCAGGTAGAAGTAAGGAATCAACACTGAAAATGGTAACTTTTGATTAGAAAATCAAGTATGAGGAGCTACCATCTATGCGGAAAAATGTAAAAGGTTACATCTAGAAGGATAAATAAAAAGAACCAAACAACAGCCTACTAAAGAGAATCGAGAGTCTTCTCATAACCAAAATTCTTGGAATAACACTGCTATGGGTGACACACAATAAAATGAAACGAACAGTATTAATCAGAGCAACAATAGAGAGGGATGGCTGAATATGGAAAGAAGGAAAGGCAAGGGAAACACAAAGGCTGAAGTTCAAAAGAAAAACAAACAAGTAAACACCACAAAAGAAGAACAAACATGCAAGTCCAACTCTCATGAAAAGATTACTAGAAAGGAGGATACCAATACTTTTAATGTATTACAGGAGGACAATGAGGATGATGAAATGTTAACTACCTTGAACCGAAACCTGCAAGATACACCCCGTGTACAGAATACAGAAAATCAACCACCATCAAAGAATACAAGATGGAACAAGGTTCAAGGAGAATTTGAAAATTAAAGAACAAGCTAAGAAACATCATGAGGCTATAAAGATAAGGAGAACCAGAAGCAATGCTTAGTCAAGCAAAAACAGTGAGGACAAAGAACTTCAAGAAGAGGCCTTAGAACTTATTGGCGTGGAAATAAAAAATCCCAAGGAGATGGTAGATAACAAAAGAAAATTTCTCAAGAAAATAACCATTCCAGATGATGTGGTTCTGGATGGTAAAACAAAAGAGAACAATGTGATATCTAAGAAATAAGAAAAGACTCAGGATACTAGTTAGACCCCTATCAATCTGAGAGATGGGGTTATATCTAGGATAAAAAACATTGAGGAAAGAAGAAGTGAAAACCTGGATCCTAACCTAAAAAAAGATCAGCAACAACCATTACACAATTACAACAATAAACGTCCTGATAGAAATGAAGAGAAAGATGAGGAAATTGAGGAATGCTACCACGATATTGATAGTATGAAAACTGATTTTACTATAATTTGCAGGAATGAAGAATCTACTCACTCAAATGATCATAGAATTGGAGGGAACACTAATGCTGAATATCATGATGCATTCTACTCACCCAACAACCCGGTTCAACAAAATATAACTTTCTTCAATAATCTGTCACCAAGGAACCTTCAAAACCCTGGGGATGTACCAAGACAACATACCAACACCAGTACTACAGACATAAAGATCCAAGAAAAACCATACCTTATTATTTCCCAATGATTAACACGATCTCATGAAACATAAGAGAGATAGGATCAACAGGATCATGGAAAAGACTACACAATATAAAACAACAATTTCAAATTCCATTACTACTACTACAAGAACCTATGATGGATAGTAGGAAACTTGCTAAATACAAAAGACAGTTAAATATGCAACATGGCTTCCACAACTGCAACAACAAAATATGGATATTCTTGAATCATGAGGTGGATGTGAATATCATCTCGGATAAAGAGTAGTGTGTCCTTCTTAGCTTTACTCACTTCAATAGCTCACATATTCATCTGACAATGGTGTATGCAAAATGCAATGAAGAACTAAGAAGAGATCTATGGCATGAATTAAAGAACATGGCTAAGAATATTTAGGGCTCGTGGGGTGTCATTAGAGATTTTAATGGTATCATCTCTAATGAAGAAAAAAAGGTGGTAGAAGTCACAGATTAGAAAAAAGCATGGACTTTATAGAATGTCTCAATGAGTGTGGACCTTAAGATACAGGATACACATGCTCTAACTATACTTGGTGTGATAATAGAATCCACCTACTACTATCTGACAAAGATTAGACAGAATGCTCAACAACACTGCTTGGTTTGACAGTATCAATAGCACTTCTGTTACACACTTGTCTAGAACTTGCTCCGATCATGCCCCATTATTGGTCAAAATGAGCAATGAAAGACAACACCTATATTAAATATTTTAAATTTCTTAACTTATGGACAAAACATACTGACTTTCTTAAAATTGTGTAGGAATGCTGGAAGGAGGAGATATATGAAAACCCTTGGTATGTTCTGCATCAGAAGATAAAAAAGACCACAAAAACTCATAGTCAATGGTCAAGACAGGCTTATGAGGACATTTTTGAAGTTCCTAAAAGATTGAAAGCTGATATGAGATTATTGGAAGATAAATGTGTTATCAATAATACATCTGAGAATAGAGAAAAACTTTTCAGAAAAATGAGTTGAGCTCACTAAATACCTCAAGCTTCTGGATAATTTTTTTTATAGAAAGCAAGGACCAAATGGTTCGAAGAAGGTGATGCAAGGGGTGTTCAAAAATCGAAACAATCAATAAATCGAACTGAAAAAAATGTTATTGGATTATTTCTATGGGGTTAATGGGATCTTAATGTTTTTATAAAAAAATTATAGGGTTATCAATTCATTATCGATTTTTAGTATTGAGTTATTGGGTAAACCGATAACCCATTAAGACATTAGTATTTTACTACTTTACTCTTCATAAATATTAAATATTAGTAATAATTTAACATAATAGTATGCTACAGTCTTCACAGTATTTCTACTTCACACTAGGCCGCTTTAGTCTTTCCACAAAACCTAAAGATTAAAGTAAGAACTAAGATTGTTCAAGATTGTCTTGTTTGACTGCTTGGTTTTAGTTTTAATTTTACTTTGTAATTGTAGCTTTTGCAAGTTCGTAAACATATGTAATTTGATTAACATCAGAAATTCCATATTATGTTTTGGTTGTAACATGTAATTGTAGCCTTCGAACTACATGTGCTCTTATTGATGCAATTTCTCATTATCTTTTTGTTTTAATATATCAAAGCATTTACAGGCTTACCAAAAAATATTAGAGAAGTGTGAAGTCATGTATTTATTTTATAACCATTTTCTTATTGGATAAGCCGAAAACCAAACCGTTAACGACCAAAAATAGATAAACTAAAAACTGATAAAAAATATCATATTGATTTAGCGTATTTAAAAACTGAAAATCGATAAACCAAACTGATAATACATAAAACCGAATCGAACCGACCGATGCACACCCATAGGCGATGCTAATACTTTATACTTTCATAACATTATCAAAGAAAGGAGAAGGAGACTCGTCATTGGTAGAATCATGGATGAAGATGATGAATGGATTGAACGAAATGATGGGATTGTTGAGGCAACAGTGAGACACTTTAAAGATGCTTTTAGATTGGATACTCAAATCTCCAACTTGGATGCTCGAAACCATATTGAAAGAATAGTGACTGAAGCGGATAACATCAAGTTTACCACCATTCCTACTATGCAAGAAATTAGAGACAGTGTTTTCTCAATTGACAATGAAAGAGAACTGGTCTGAATGGGTTGAATGGTTGTTTTTACCAAGCTACATGGAGTATTACAAGCAATGATCTTTGTAGAGCTATTGAGGCATTCTTCAATGGAGCTAAACTTCCAAAGTTTTTTACACACACCTGTTTGGTAATGATTCCTAAAATAAAGAACCCTCAAAAGTTCTCTGACCTTAGACCAATCAGTTTGTGTAATGTATCCACCAAAATCATCTCTAAGATCATCAATTCTAGACTAGCATGTATTTTGCCTATGATCATTTCTCAAAATCAGTCTGGTTTCATCAAGGGAAGGTCAATCTCAGAGAATGTCATGCTAGCTCAAGAAATCATTAACAACATCAAGAAGCTTAATAGAGATGGGAATGTTGTTATAAAGTTAGACATGGAAAAAGCTTACGATAGAGTTTCTTGGGATTACTTGTGCTTAATTTTGAAAAAGTTTGGCTTTTCAAACTGGTGGGTTCACATTATCAACAACTACATTTCCAACAATTGGTACTCAGTCATAGTAAATGGGGATAGGCATGGCTTCTTCAATTCTGAAAGATGCCTGAGACAAGGAGACGTTGTATCCCATTCTCTTTTTGTTATAGTTGCGGAACTTCTATGGAAAATGCTAAATGATCTATATTATAGAGCTGGGTACACAAATTTTTACATGAATTTTAATAGGCCTCAAATCAACCATTTATCCTTTGCCGATGATACCATCCTGTTCTGCAGTGGTAGTAAGCGACCGTTGGAAATGATCTTGAGAATTTTGAAAACCTACAACAAAAAAATACTACTATGATCAGATGGTTAAGACCAATTACGCAGAGAGGAAAAATCAATAGTGATGGCAGTTGTAAACAGAGCTCATGTGGTGGAGGAAGACTAGTCAAATATGGTCATGGGAGATTTATTTTTGCCTATACTATCCACCTAGGACCTGGTACAAGTAACATGGCAGAAGCATCAACCATGTTTTTTGGACTTAAATGGTGTGCAAATAATGATTTCAGGGTTGTATTGAGCGAAACAGACTCTTTACTGCTGGCTAAATGCATAAAGAGAGAATGGAAAATTCCTTAGAGAATTCTCAGTTCCATAGAAGAAATTCAGAGTTTAGTTGAAGAACATGGGTTCGAGATCAATCATAACTACAGAGAAACTAATCAACTTGCTGATAGATTAACAAACTTGGGTCACAATATTGTAGGAACTCAGGTGTTCAACTCTTTTGCTGAGCTTCCAAAACACATTAGGGGGCTAATTAATATGGATAGATGGAATTTACCATCCTTTAGAGCCAAATATACCAAACATGCTCAAATAGTTTATGAACCACCTTAAGTTTTGTATAAAATAATTGGGTAGGCTAGACTAGTCTCATCTCGATAGTCATGTACAAGATTTGGTATACCAAACTCAAATATATAACTTCTTGCACATAAATGATCAATAGAGACGATGTCTTTGATTTTAAAAAAAATAACAATTAGTTGGATGGGCAAAAAATATTAATTCATGCATAACTTTATGTGATGTTGGTTAGCCTTATTAAATAATACTCATTTAAATTATGTGAGAATAATATTATGGATGATAAAATATAAAACAAAAAGAATAATACATTATAAATAGATAATTAAAAATTTAAAGATAAAAATATCTTTGAGTAATTAATTCCATTATTATAAAATACAACCTAATAATTCCAAGGTAGCATCCCATTGAAGACTATTATAAGCCTTTTTCCACCTATTACTTTTCCTTTTGCTTCCGATTCCTTCAACTAGTTGTACCTAAAGACTACTTTCTTTCTCTCTCTTTTTTTTTGTCCGACAAAATTCTACTTTCTTTTATTATTTATTCCTCTGATGAATTTTGAGAAAAGTAAAAAATGTATTCCTAACCGATCATTTGCCGAGTGCATAAAAATAATATTTTATGCTAGTATTATTTTATCGACCTTTTTATTTATTATGATATTAAAATAAATAAAGTATATTAAAATAAAAATAATATTAAATATGATGTATTAAAATAAAAATTATATTATATAGTATTAATCTCATAATGTACTACGTATAAGCATGGTAGTACAAATAGTGTATTAGAAATAGAAATATTGTACCGTATTTTTAATTTCATAATTTATTTACTCTATTTATAAATGACACTAAATAAGGTGTATGACTAATAAAAATATTAGTTATAAATAATTAAAAATACTAATAAATAAGAAATTAAATAATATTAAAATTAATATATATTATTTTCTAAAACAGAAACAAAAACTAATATTAACATAAGTTACCCTCAAAAGGTACCCCCTCCCCCGCCACCTCGAACAATCCCCGTACTTTTATTTTTTAAAATTTCTTATATAAAATATTTTAAAAAAAAATCACACTTCACCCCGTCTCCATTCCTTTTTAAAACAATGTTTTTATTTTTATTTTTTAAAAATAACAAAGTTATACCCACTCCATCTAACCCTCCTCTCTTTATTTATTTATTTTATATATATTTTTCTCATTTTGAGTTAGATATGTACATATATTTTTTAAAAAATATTTTTTCTACTTGCATATCAAATATAACAAAAATAAAAAATTATATTTTAAGAAAAGTCTTGCGGCAAGTAAAATATATTTTCCTAAAATCATATGTATATATCTAACACAAAATTAGAAAAAAAATTGAAAGCAGAGAGTTAGGTGGGGTGGGGTAGAATTTTTTCTTAAAAAAATTAAAATAATATCTAAATTATTATTTGAATTTTTTTAAAAACTTTTATAAAAAAATTAAAAATTAAAAATAAAACTAAAAAATTTGGGGGAGGGGGAGGGGGAGGGGTTATGGTGAGAGAAAATGGTGGAATGGGAAAAAAAATATTTTATATTTTATTTTATAATTATTTTTTCTAGAGGAGGGGGATATTAATACTTTAATATTTAATTTTAACTTCTTATAATTTATTTAATTTTATCAAGGTGGAATATTTTGTACATGTGGAGTGTGATGTGATAATTTTTTTAAAATGAAAGAGAGAGTGTAGTACACACACTATGATATAAGTGAAATAAAAGAGAGAAAATGTGTTTCTCAAACTAATAAGTGATAGTTTAGCTATGAAACTCACACTCCTAATAGTTTAGGTATGAAACTCAAAAAAAAATAGTTTAAGCGTGTATTTGACACTTATCTCTTTTTTTATTTGTCCATTATATTAAAAAAAAAATTACTTGTCCATTTTAATAAAATAAAAAAATTGATTATTTTTTCCAATATTACTATTATCATTAAGTAACTACATAAAATATTAATGGTCAAACATAAATTTTGTGGACCTCACTTTTCTGATTCTCAAAATTTTACAAGAGAATATTTGCAAGATTATTCATGGGTCGAGGTACTATAAAATTTATATATCGCTAGTTCATAATTTCAAGTAGTGAATTAATTAGAGTACTAGATTATCTGTTAATAAAAAATTCATGATTTGATTATGTACTCGTACGTCACTTGATGATATTCCATTGGAGAATGTGTCTGATGTAATTGGTGACTATGACATTTGTGTGGTTAAAAATTTGGAATTGAACTCCCATGTCATTTCTCATGCCAGCTCATTATGCAATTTGGAGTTGGGCTCAATGGTCAATTTTCTTTATTTTCTCTCCTTTTTTTCCCTTCTAATTTCGTTATCCAAATATATTGGATTTAATGTTTTTCTAATAAAGGTGTTGACATAAATGCTGCAACAAAGCATGGGATAAAAGTCTGCCGATATGATGGGATCCCGGCCCACCAAGCGAAATCAGTGGTTTCTTGATCTGCCGATAAGATGGGATCCCGGCCCACCAAGCGAAACCAGTGGTTTCTTGGTCTGCCGATATGATCTTTTCTCTTGTTTCAGAAAAGTCTTTTCAATTTCATTTGACTCGGAGCGTCAGAAACCCTCCAACAGAAACTTCGTCTTTTTTGTTGTCGATAAGTTCTCCCTGAAAAAATTCATAACTAAGTAATGTAATGAGAAAAATTAGATGCGCTCTAGGAAACATATTGAAGATAACTTAGATAAACAAATAAAAAGGATATATAACTATTAGTACTCTTGATTCCTCAATTATTGATAAATAATCTAGTTTGTTCTTATAATATTTGGTAAGCATATTTAACTTTTAATTGTACGTTTTTGGTCCCTTAAATATAAAATAATGTGATATTTAGATTATATTTTGCAAGAGTGATTAATGAGTTACTTTATTGGTTAATGCAGGATGCCCTTCTAATTAATATAGGTCGAGGTGGTGTTTTAAAGTATGAGGCTGTTTATAATAATCTTAAATTGGGACATTTGGGAGGATTAGGAAGTGATGTTGCTTGGACTGAACCATTTGATCCTCTTAATCCTATTCTTCAACTTCCTAATAATGTCATAATGACACCTCATGTTGCTGGTGTTACTCAATCCTCCTTTAGATACATGCCCAAAGTATGTCTCATTCAATCCACTATGTTTTTTTTATATATACTTTCATCCGTCTCAAATTATCTAACGTGATTTTAAAAAATATTTAATTCAAATTATTTGCCAATTTTAGAAGTCCAAGAGAAAATAAATTATTTCCCCCTATATTATCCTTAGTAGTATTATTCTTGAAAATCACACACCTCAAATAAATATTTAACGAAGAGAAATTATATTTTAAGACATAAATGAAGATAAAATAGTAAAAACCCTCTCCTGATTGATGTTTTCTTATGGAATGTGCATGTAAAAAAGAAATACGACAGGTAATTTGAGATGAAAGAATATATATATATATATATATATATATATATAATTCTTAAATTATAGGTTGTTGGGGACGTTGCTCCTCAAATCCATGCAGGAAAAATGTCTTTTATTGGAATAGAAATCGTCAACTAAAGCAGTATACTTTTGGAATAGCTCTTGTTTATGTGTGCATGAATTCTCAATTGTTGAAAATTGGAATAATTACACTTCACGAAAAAACAAGGATAGCATTAGTTAGGTTCTTATAAAACTCTCTAAATAATATAATAATTCTAGCAAGAAGTACTCTTTATATCACCTACTTTGAAATGTAGACATATCATCTACTACTTGCAATTGTTATAAAGTTTTATGCATTGATATTGTAATATGCACATAATCATATCAGTTATGAAGTAATTGATTTGAAGTAAATCGCTCAACAACAATTTTTGAATGTTTATTTGTTTTGTTCTAGCAAACATATCTTGTATTAAATATCAATAGTATTTGACATAAGAAACTTTACTTATTTTGAAGTCTTCGGACATTGTCTAGTAGACAGGACATTTTTTGTGTTGATTGGAGTTTGAATAAGGCCATAATTTTGCAAGTCGGATCATTTAAAGAATAATTTCTTTGAATGTTTATCAAAATTATTATTTCAAAAATGTTTGCGTCTTCACCATATCTTTCAGTTCCAAATGAGATGAAGACAATACCTTTACCTCATTTAAATAATCCAAATCATTATTCAGCTATTGATATGTCATCAACATATAATGACATAACTATAGAGTTACCATCATATATATTTTAGTATAAACTCAATGATCCGTCATGAATCATTGTGAAGTCAATATAATTGACCACACTAAAAAAACATATATACTACTGTTTTGAAGATCAAGACTACAAAAGTCTACAAATTATATGTTCGTGGCCATTTGATGAAATCTTCAAGCTCTGTCAAGTCAATTCTTCACTTAGTTCTCTATCGAGAAAGACTGTTTTTACATCGTTTTGATGCAATTATAGATATCCAAGTTAGCAACAATTTGTCAAAATTAGACAAGTTGAGTTAATTTCACATTACATGTGAGAAAGTCTTGTCGTAGTCAATCCCTTCCTATTGTGTATACCCCTTGCAATAAGTCGAGACTTATATTTCTCAATCAATGTCGTAAGTCACATGCTTAACTTTGAGAATCCATTCAATTTCAATATTTTCTATTTTTTCGGGAGGTCAACTAGTTTTTAAACTTTATATCCTTGGTTTTTGCTATATCTTTTTTGGGGGCTTTGACCCGGGTCTACATCTTTTCTCACGTTTTTCATTTCATCCTTTAAAATTTATGTAAATTTTTGGCTCATTTTCATTTTGTAGAAGCACCACATCTTGACTAGAATTCGTACAATGTCATATTATTAATTCTGTTCGGTTAATTTTTTCTCCTACTTAATTAGAGAAGAATTATTCATCTTGCTCCCACTTGAAACATGATTCATTCACTCCCATTTTAAACAAGAAGATTATTTGTCTAACACAACAACCATATAAAAACAAAAGTTTATGGAAGGTTGCTCAAGAATCTATATAAGAGTGTTTCAAATAGCCCCGACCATATGTTAGAAACATTTTAGAGCAGATTATAAGAAAATTAATAAATTCAAATCATATGATTGAGGCATCTTAGATTTTCTTACCAGCATTGGACTATGCTTACTAAGATCAAAAATCAGTTTACTGTGTTTTAATGTTAAACACAAATCCCTTTTGATCATATTTTGCTTATGGTAACAACGGAAAACAATTGCTTGATCAGATTTAACATAATCTTAAAAAAATACATATTAATCTTGTTAGTCACTGTAACACGAGTCTATCACTTTGATATCAATGTTGTATTTAATCATAAATATTATTTTAGAATATTTGTGGATTTATCTTTAGCGAAAGTGGATCTACAACAACCACAATTCGTGTCAGCGAGATCATTGAAAGTCTTCACGAAGCAAATGAATTGTCACATTTCACAGCTTTGATATCCTCAAAAGATGTAGAACGTTTTGTTTGTAAACTTAACCTAATTGTCAAATTATTGTGGAATTTTTTTTCTTCCTACATCCATAATGATATATTTATACCAATGTCGTATTTAACTTAATTTAGTTGATACTATGGGTGGTAGAAAAAGAATTATAGATTATTCAAGGGAGGGAACGAAATGCAGAAGTGATTATCAAGCTTATCATTTATAACTGTTACTTTGTAAATAAAATCTTTACTTCCTAAAAGGTAGGAAGAAAGATTGCCTACTTTTTTTCATAAAAAACATTTCAAAATTTAGAGTCCGGCTTAAAAAAAGTAACTTTTATGTATGAAGTGGTTTTAGAAGTTTAAAGTGCTGAAAGTTATTTTTATAAATAAGCAGTTGAGTGTTTGGATAAAAATGCTTAAATGAGGAAAATTATGTGAATTTTAGGGTTAAAAGAATAAAAAGGGTAGTTTGGGAATTTAGTTAAAATATAAGGGATATAAAAGTAATTTCCATGGTCAAAGAAAATGACTTTAAGCACTTAGAAAAAAAAAAGTTAGGAATCCTAACTTTTCATTTTTGACTGACTTTAAGAACTTTATGGCTTAAAGTTAGCATTAGACAAACACGTCCAAAAGCTAAAAAAAGGGTTTTAAGTTGGTTTTGACTTACTTAAAGCCAATCCAAACGGACTCTTAGAATAAACTATTCAAATCCTCATATTAATAACTAAAGTTTCATACCACAAAATCCAACGCAATATATTACAATCACATGATAAATATCTTATTAAATTAAATTTACTTTTATCAATATAAATAATAATATTACAATAGTATATTTTTTGTGAGTTTAGACACTATATATCTTATAAAATACCATACTATAAACAATACACGAACTTTTTGCATATTGTGTGTATACTCTGGAGCTGTGGAGCAATGACAATAATTTTATGTGCTCAATAACAAGTGTTTCTCCCATATCTTTTTGAAAAGTTTCGTCTCCATAAAAATATTATTATTTCTTCAAGTTTCTTATCCTGCTAATAAAATATTTATTCAAATTAAAATAAAACTTTCTACTTTTGAGTGTTCAGAAGAAACTTTCCTTTTTAACTTGCAAAGCCTCCAACTTTTTGGTAGTGCAATATTATTTTGTTTTACACACTGGCATTAAGTTGTTAAAATGATCAAAAGAAAGTAGTTGAATATTTATACATCGTGCCTATTATTGGTATAAGCGAAAATCTTATTATTATTAAAGACAAAAATATTAGACAACTATTTTATTTTGAAAAAGTTTGAAATTTTCAAAATTCAAATTTGTGTTGTGTCTAATATTTTTTGTACAAACGTGATTTTGAATTTAGTAGTTTTAAACTGGATGTAAGAAATTTGAAATGAAAACTTGGTATAGAGAATCATAAAATTATTAATTATTTTGAAATTGCAGCTGCTTTTACCAAAAAAATTACCTCATGTTCTACAATTGTTGGGTTAGTACAGGGCAATTTGAAACGGAAACAAGGTATTGGAGACCATAAACTTGTCCATTCTTTTGGAATAACAGTTGTACTAACTGCAGTTTTAATATCCAGAAAAGATAGGATGTGAATCAAGATATGATCAGAATATCGTTAATCGTAATGACGCGCAATAAATTATTTAAATTATTCATGTGGCATGCAAGAGTAGTGTTGAGAGAAATTTTTTACGATCTTTATTGTAAGATATAGAACAATAAAATATTAGAAACAACAATTATGCAAGAATGGATATTGCAAAAAGTTTGTAGAGTTTTTCAAGAATATTAGATATTGAAATAAGAACACTTAAAAAAGTAACCATAATAAATACTTATAGAATCAGAGCTCTCTTAGAATTGAAGTATAATAATGGAGTTCCTCAAATAGTTGATCACTCTATATTCTTCCACTGATATGTAACGAGTCTCGAAAACTAATGAAACTGAAAAAAAATTCTTTTCTAAGGGGACACATAGGGTAGAAGACTAGAAAGAGTAAAGTGTTGTCTTGTCATTACGATTTAGGGTGTGTCATCTAATTAGTCGTGCCACTATAGTTGTGTTGTCATTATTATTCAATAATCACATTATTTTGTTGTTGTTATTGTTTTTTTCTTTTAGCCGCTATGCTTTCTCGATCTATTATTTTCTTATTCTTTTATTTGAATTTTATACACTTGAGCCAAGAATCTTTTGAAAATAACCTGTAATGACCCGAACCGACGTTAGCTAGGTGGGACCAAAAATCTCATGAAATAAATTATCAGGACCTGTTTCATCCCTTCATAGCGGGACAGTCGGGACAAAATTAAAAAAAATGTGAATTCTTATTTCTTTCCTTTTCTCTAAAGCGCCAAAATAGGCAAGGGTCACTCAAAAACCCTCAGAAAAGCTGATCTAAGCCTATGGAGAAGGGAGGGAGAGATTTCTAGTGCAAGAAAGGCTGCAAACTATAGATTCCAGACCCGTCTGTGTTGTTCCTCCATCCAGAAATCAGAAATGATTCGATAAATCCTCCTACAGCTGCTTGGTGTCTAGGTAGGGTAGGTTTCTTCACTTGAGTAGTTGAAAATCTATTCTCACACGTTTTATATCGTAGTTGATGAAAGATTTCATGCTTAGGCCTACAGACACGTAGTTTGGGGTGGCTTAAATTCATTAATTACTGTGTAGATCAATTATATACATATATCGGGGTCCTGATTGGTTGTGTCAAATGGTAGTGGTCTAGAATTTAAAGGTAGACCCTGTATAACGTGTTTAGAGGACCAGCGACTCTTGTGAGATTGAAGGTAGACAATAGTTGGGTCATAAAGAAATCCTGAGACCTAGGGTTATGGCTATTGGAGTGCATATAAATACAGGCTTATAAAATAATTGTGTGTGTTCATGTCGATTATTCTCAGTGAACTACCTAAGTAATGTGTATCATGAGATTAAAGGTTGCACGTGAATGACTTTTTGCTGATAAACCTTAAATAATGTGTATCATGATATTAAAGATTGCACGTAAATGACTTTTTGTTGATAAACCTTATGCAAGAACGTATTTGATTTCTTGTGGTTGTAGGTGATGATTTTTGCATTCCTGTCTATATTACATATGCTTGTTACTGTAATTGATAATATTGTCTGCATGTGTGAGACTAGGAAAGTTGTAATGAACTAATGAAATGAATCCTGAGATCAATTATATGAAATGAATATGTCACTTAAAAGTGCAAATATATGAAATATCCATTGAAAATTGTGAATGGGATTGTGGTTATACATATATATATATATAACCATATATCTATAGAGATCGTATGTCACGTTCCGACACGTATACACATAGATTAGGTATGGGTCCTATGAGAGGACCAATTATGTGCTATGATTTCTTGAAGAGAACCAATTGTTGTATGACTATGATTAAATGTGATTTCATGAGGGAGGACTGTGGTAAAATAAATTGCCACTACTGTAATTGACCAAACCCATCTTGTGTAATAATTAAGGTGATAGGGCAATTGCTGACTGTTGTATAGAGATTGACCCTGGAAATTGAGTGATGCTTAAGAAAAGATAATAGTAGTGTGATTCCTGCATATGCTTATTTTAATACTATTGTGGCGCTTAGATGTGTTCAGGATTTCAGGTATGAAAGATATGCAATGAGAACCAGAGGGGTTTATATAAGAGCTAAGTGACTAGGATAGACCTTGAGAAGAGAGAGTTCAATTCGGGTTGGTTACTAATCTTGTTACAGTAGACCATGTGGCCAAAAGACTAGGTCGTGATAGTGAAAATTTATATAAAGTGTGATTGAAAGGCTAGGCCTTGATCTATATTAAAGTTGACAGCGGTTCAAAGAGAAGAGATGAGTGTTAGGCTCGAATGTCATGGATGAGAAAAGTGGGGATGATAGAATTTTGTACTTAAATGTTGAGCGGTGAAGTTTTCTTAAGTTCATGCTTCTCTTGTTAATTGTTGTTTATTATGCGGTGGGTATTGGGTTGACAGATGATGCCTACCAGTACGATTGTTTGTACTGATACTACTCTTCCTATGCCACTTGGCGTAATCTGGTTACAGGGTCAATGATGTTTCTTAGGTAAAGACGAATATGATTCTCCACTAGCTTCTACTTTTCCTTCCTTGTGGTGGGAGTTGTGTCTTGCTCTTATTTATAAATTGTACTCTTGAAGCTCTTGTACTTGTTTAGACTAGTTCCTTGGGAGGAACATTTAGTGTATGCTCATAACTATTTTATTTAATAAAGAGATTTCTTACGATTTTATAACTTTCGCTTGGCTTGATTTCAAAATTGGTGCAAGGGTTCTCCTAGCTAGGTGTTAGAGTAGGTGTCTACACGGCCCGATGCGTTGAGTTGTGACAAGTTGGTATCAGAGCCCACGTTACCGGTCTTCCAGTACAAGAGCAAGTATGGAATAGACTCCTGCGAATTGGTGTGTTGATTTCCATATCAAATTTTCAAAGAGTTATGAAGCATTTTACAAAGTCGATGCATTTCTTCTCTCCTTTCATGTGGTTTGTCGCTTGTGGTATGGTTTGAGTCTAATTGGTATCTCTGAATTCCAACTAGTATCTCAACAAAATATTCTGGATGCCGTTGTCGCGGCCGAAAGAACACAAATAAGAGAAATCAGAACCGATAAAGTTCAAATTGGTATCTAGCTTTAGAGGTTGAGTAAATGCATAGATGATCAACCAATAGTCATCCATGAAACGAATTAAATTAAATAAATTGACTTTCTTGTGTGGTGTAGTTAAAATTTTATAATTTTGTGCATAGTGATGCCTGCCTGATTGACGATGTGTGATTGTGCTTACATGAATGATATGATATGTGAATTGTACTTGCACGGATAATATGAGGTTTGGTGAACTATATGTTGCCTGAAATAAATAACTAAGTGCAAAGAGTAGTTGCATAAATGTTAAAAATTAGCTAGTCTGCAGAATTGATTGAGCCTTTATGAACTTGTGAATAGAGAAAGAGTTGGACTCGTGAGAACAATGATCTAGTCCTAATTTGTATGGTGATTAATGAGCAAGTTGTGTAATGTGCATGTGGTTTGTGCTTAATAATAAAAGGAAATCTGGCATTTTTATTTGATTTTGTTTATATTGATTGCTATTTCGAAGAAATATTGTATGGTAATTATGATAATTATATGAATGCAAACTTGAGATGTGATGTAAATATTGAATTATTGTTTGATGTGAAAAATATTTCAAAGTTCTTATTTTCTTTTGAAATGACTATAAGAATTACCTAATGTATTTAATACAATGAGCAAATTCGAGTGCATATCTTTTGATTATTTTGAGACCTTTTTTTAATCTAAGCATTGTTTTTCTTTGGTATGACTATTATGATTGTTGCTTTCTTTTTCACACATTTGGGTTCAAGGGGAAGTTTGGGTTTTTGTAAGACCCCGAAAGTTGGAAGGACTAATAAAGGAATAATATTGCAGAAAAAATTGTAGAAAATATCTTGTGCTGGCTTCTACGGGCCGTAGGAAAATAGTTGTAGAAAATCCAATACTTAAAAAAAATCTTGAATTCTGAGACGAGCCAAGTTGACGACCCGTGGAAGGTTTGACGAGCCGTAGGAAAGACTCGTAGAAAAGGGTATGAGATGTGAAAAAATTTCAAGTATGAACCCGCTCTATGTGGGATTTCTACAGACCGCAGGAGTTCGTTCCTACGACCCGTAGGAAGGATCTATAGATGAGGTTCAGAAACTTGGATTCTGAATTTTGGAAAAATTGACAGGACGAGAGGGTGTTACGAATCGTAAGACATTGACGGACTGTAGACTCCACTCGTAGAATGGGTACTAAACTTTGGAAATTTGGCCAAGTGTTGGGGAGTTCTATGAACCATTTCAACGGCCCGTAATCTTTTCTACAATCCGTTGACCCAAGTCGTAGGGTTAGTATTCAATTCCAGTAGCTTATGTTTTGGTGCACTAAGTTCGACGATGGGTTGTACGACCCGTAAACCTTGGTCGTAGGCCAGACTTCAGAGAATCAGGGTTGGAGGTCTGATTCTATGACCTCAAACCTACTACCCATCGAAGGACCTACAACCTATAAACCCCAGTCGTAAGTCCACTTCGATAATTTTTAATGATGGGTATGTTGGGTATTTCCTATCCTATCCATGCCTAAGCTATATAGTTTTGGGGTATTATGTTAAGCCTATAAGTACCTAAATTCTTCAAATTTCCATTATTCCCTCTCATTCTCCCAAATTCACCTAAAGAGTTTAATGTTTTCTCTCAACTCTTCTCTCCCGAGAAAGAGTTAGGGTTTCAAAATCAAATCAATTATCCATTTGCTTAGAGCTTGCTTTTGGGGCTTTGATTATTAAGGTATGTTGAGAATTCATCCATAGATCTTTCCTATCCATGGAGGCTCAAAGTTTTCTCTCTTTTCTATCAATTTTAATTCTACAAATTCTAGGATTTTTGGTCAAATTGCATTGGGTCAATTTAATTATGATTTTGCTTAATTCCAAGAATCTATTCATGCATGATTTCAATTCAATTACATGTTTTCAACGTATTTTACAAGGACCCATACATTATGCTATCAATTTCAAGTATAATTTATGATCAGGAAGTTTATGAAATATCATGTATGATTTAGGAAAGTTATGTATGATGATTCAAGTTTGTTTTCAAGTATAAAATCATGAACTGTGAATTTTCATTGGTTGATTTACCTTTTCTAATGACTATGTTTCATGTATTATGTTGGGATTAACTTAGCACCGAACAAACTTTGTGGTGGGGATCCACAAGGGAGCCCTAGTAGCTACCTTTAGTTCTAAAACTATGTGTCACCATAGGTGCCTTTATTGTTTTAGCTAGTGGATCCACATATAGCTCATGTTATGTTTATGATATGGAGTCTACCTTGGCAAGTAGCCTCTCTCGATGTGGGAGTTACATAGAATTCCATGCTATAGTTCACATGGTCTTACATGTCGGTTAAGGTTAATATCCACATATGTATATGATATGTTATAAGCTCTTATGATGTTTTATGATGCATTGACCATATGATATGTTTCGAGTATTTTCAAGTTCATTGACCATATGATATGTTTCGAGTGTTTTCAAGTTTTACTCATGTTTTCAAGATATTGATCATGCATCACATGTTCATATTGACTATGTTGGATTATCATTGTTCATGTATGTTTCTCACATACTTAGTGCATTTCATGTACTAACACATATTTTTTGCCTACATTGTATCATAATGTAGGGTCTGGCGATCACTCTACGCACTCCATTTGCGGCTAGATATTGAGCTTACTTTCCTCTTGTTGGTGAGTCCTCATGATTCGAGGACGAGACATTTATGATTTCTTTTGCTCCTTATGACTTTATTTCTTGTGTTCGTGAGTTAAGAGCTTGTCCTATGCCCCATCTAGGCTAGTAGAGGCATGTAAGATTTTGGCTATGTCTATGTTGTCATGTTCATTCGGAGTTGATTTCTCCTTTATCGAGATATTCATGTTAAGACTTTTATTCCGCATTCATGATTTAGTCTTATTATTTTATTTACCTTATGTATGCTCATTTATGATATGTCAAAAGATTTGGTTGGCATCTCTCAGAACCCTAACCACCGTGTCATGTTTAGAGCCTAGCTTGGATTATGACAGTTTTTCTTCTCTTTCTTGAATTTGGTTAGTCCTTTATTATTTTTTGGTTCAAGAAGTCACACTTTTGGTTTAAGCTTGTTTATAACTGTTAAACATAGAGAATAGATTTGCAAGATTTTATTTTTTCTTGAAGAAACCTTTTATATTATCCGGTATCAAACCACCGTAAAATCTAAAATCATGCTGAACTTTATTTAGGCATATAAAATGAATTTTCATAAAAAGAAAACAAATGTCAAGTGCTATCGTACTACTCCCTCCATCATTCCGCTTTCCATATACAAAAAAATCATAAATAAGAAAGCCACATTTGCATATTTATGTTTTTAATTCTTTTTAGGGGAAATAGTCGTCGTATTCCTTGTGTTATTGGCAAAGTAAACCCTTTTTCTCATTTAAAAAATAAAGGGCAAAGTCAAATTTATCCTTCTATACTTGCGAAAAGTCTATCCCACGTGACACTGATATTTAGGTGAGGTAGGCACCATGCGGAATATCACCTCACCATCTCGAACAATTTTACATCCTCTTCTTCAATTCTTCTTCCACCACTACTATCTCCTTCCCCTCTATGACCATTGCCACATCAAAGTAAAATTGTACATACAATTACAATTGCATCCTTACTCCACTAGATAATCAAGAGAAAACTCATATTACACATTATGTTATTGTTACATTGGCCATGCCTTTTGAATGTGCTTCACTGGTCAGAAATACACCTGGTACAATCATAGGGGCATTATGTTCAGAATTTGAAAGAGGCTAGATAGGAGAATGGTTAATGATAAATGGCTGGAAATCATGCCCCATACCTCCATTACTTATCTCCCTTCTGTGGGTTCAGATCACTGTCCTTTGCTCTTGGAAATGGTTGATCAACATCACAATCCTATCAAGTACTTCAAATTCTTAAACTGTTGGCCTGAACAACCTTCCTTTATGGACATTGTCAAGAATTGTTGGAGCAGATCTATAGAGGGTAATCCAATATGGGTCTTTCACCAAAAAATGAAGAGACTTGCTACTACTCTTAGTAGTTGGTCCAGAAATCAGTTTGAGACATCTATGCAAAGGTTAAAGAGTATGAAGAGGAAGTTAGACAAGCTGAAGAAAACCTGATTAACATGAATTCCACTAAAAACAGGTCCAAGCTTCATGTTATCAATGCTGAGTACATTAGATACCTGAAAATGAAAGATGTTATTCTCAGATAGAAGACTCAGCTACAATGGTTCAAAGAAGGTGATATGAACTCTAAATATTTTCATGCTTTTATTAGAGGCAGGAGAAGAAAGTTGTACATTCACAGGATCCAAAATGAGGAAGGCTCTTGGGTGCAAGGTGATGCTGAAATTTCTGAAGCAGCTCGTGAGCATTTTCAACAAATTTTTACTGGGGAGGAGAAGTACATCCACCAACAGGCCCTTCAATGTATCTCTCCCATGGTTATTGACAAGGAAAATGAAGACTTCCCAGCCTTGCCTTCTATGGAGGAGCTGAAAACTGTTGTGTTTGCCATGAATCCCAATTCAGTTGCTGGTCCAAATGGGATGAATGGCAATTTTTTCCAAGTATGCTGGGATATCATCAAAGAAGACCTTCTCAGTGTAGTCAATTCTTTCTTTTGTGGACAAACCATGCCTAAGTACTTCACCCATACTTGCCTGGTTCTTCTACCTAAAGTTAATCATCCTACCAAAATCAGTAAATTCAGGCCCATAAGTCTTAGTAACTTTACCAACAAAATCATTTTCAAACTTCTCTGTCTAAGACTTTCCCCTATTCTTCCTACTCTCATCTCCCTTAACCAGTCAGGCTTTGTTAAAAATAGAAGCATTTCTGAGAATATCATGCTTGCCCAGGAAATCATCCACTAGATCAAAAAGCCTAACATAGGAGGTAATGTTGTGATCAAGCTTGACATGGCCAAAGCCTATGATAGGGTCTCTTGGTCCTACACTTGTCTGGTCTTGAGAAGAATGGGATTTGGTGAAAGATTCATTGACATGACTTGGAGAATTATGTCTGATAATTGGTACTCAGTCATAGTTAATGGCTCAAGGCATGGTTTCTTCCACTCTACAAGGGGTCTTAAACAGGGTGATCCTCTTTCCCCTGCCTTATTCATCCTTGGTGCTGAAGTGCTCTCTAGACTCATGAACAATCTTCATCATCACCCTCAATTTCATGGCTTCTATATGGCTCAAAATGGCCCTCAGATCAATCACCTTAGCTTTGCTGATGATATCATTATTTTTGCCTCTGGAAGAAAATAGACCTTGCATCTCATCATGGAGACTTTAGGTGCTTATGAAAAGGTCTCTGGACAATTGATCAACAAGCATAAAAGCCACTTCATGGTCCCTTCCAATGCCTTTAATCCTACTATGAAGAGGATCAAGAGTATTACCCACAACTTACCTGGGATGCCTTATCTATATTGGCAGAAAAAGGGTTATTTACTACCCAGACTTCATTACTAAGGTAGTATACAGGATCACTGGATGGCATGCAAAGATTTTGAGCTATGGAGGAAGAGTTATACTTGTCAAGCATGTCATCCAAGCCATGCCAATACACCTACTTTCAGCTAGTACCCCTCTCTCAACCACCATCAAACAAATTCAGAATATCACTGCTAATTTTTTTTGGGGCTGGAAGAATGACAAGAGGATATACCACTGGTCTTCTTGGAAGAACCTGAGCTTCCCTTATGATAAGGGGGGCATAGGGGTAAGACAAATCTCTGATGTGACTAAATTCTTTCAATACAAGCAATGGTGGATACTTAGAACCAAGAACACTTTGTGGGGAAATTTCCTTAAAGTTAATTATTGTCAAAGGGCTAATATCATCACCAAGAAATGGCATACTGGTCAGTCCTTAACTTGGAAGCATCTGATGAACAACAAGCACAGCATAGAGCCCCATATTCAATGACAACTTATGTCTGGTTCTTGTCTTTTTTGGTGGGACAACTGGCTGGGTGTTGGTCCTTTAGCACATTTCTCTACTACCAGCTGCAGGTTCAATAACACTCAGATTTCAGCCTTCATGATCAATGGTCAATGGAATGTTGATCTTATCATTCAGAAAGCCCCTCCACAGTTTGTATCTACCATATTAGATACCCACATCAACTATCAACCTTCCAAACAAGACCAACCTTGCTGGAATCTTAATAGCACTGGGGAGTTTAATTGCTCTACTGCTTGGAAGCTTATCAGAGATAAAAAAAAACCAAGACTAGACTCAACACTTGTACCTGGCACAAGCTCATCCCTTTCAAATGTTCCTTCCTGATCTGGAGAACCATTAGAGGGAAATTGCCCACTAATGAAAAGCTTACCAGGTTTGGAAAGCCCCCCTCTCAGTGCTACTGTTGTTACAGCCCTGGCCAAGACACCATAGACCACATCTTTGTTGCAGGAGCCTTTGCCAGAAGTATTTGGATGGTATTTTCTAACTCCTTAGACATTAATAAGGAGTACACACCTTTTAGAAACTTGTTAATGAGGTTGTGGACCTCAAAGCACAAAAATAAAGCCCACAGGCTCATTTTATAAGTTGTTCCCATCTTCATTTGTTGGAACCTTTGGAAGAATATATGTGCATCCAAGTATGGGGGGAAGGAACCTAATCTTGCAAGAGTCAAGTTCTCTGTCTATAAGGACATATCTCACCTGCTCAACAGTGCTTTTCCTTATATTAATTGGCCAAACAACTGGAGGGACCTGGTTCTTTTGACAAACCAATGTTACCATGATGTTAAAATCACTCCTCTTTGCTGGACTAAGCCATTTGATCACATGGTGAAACTAAACGCAGATGGCAGTGCCCTTGACAACCCTGGAAACATTGGGGGAGGAGGAATCCTTAGAAATGCTCATGGTGATCTCATCTTTGCCTATGCAGTCCCCTTGGGTGCAGGAACTAACAACCAGGCCGAGATTAAGGCTGCAATTTTTGGTCTATCTTGGTGTGTTCATCTTGGTTATACAAAGGTAATTCTGGAAGTTGATTCTCAGCTTCTAATCAGGTGGCTGCAACAAGAAGCTAAGCCCCCCTGGTCCATCAAAGAGCTGATGGAAAGGTTGAATAACATCATCAACCAATTCCAATTTTTCAAATGCAAACACACCTTCAGAGAAGCCAACTTCACAGTTGATGCTTTGTCCAAACATAGTCATAAATGCACTTCTCTAGAACTCTATTTCACAAAGCAAAATCTTCCCAAAGAAGCTAGAGCACATATGGAATTAGACAAGTTGGGCATGGCTAATTTCAGAAGAAGAAGACTTAAGCGGATCAAGAAACCACCTTGAGTTCTCATATGTAATTTTTCTTTTATGTTCTAACTTTTTCTTCAACTTGGTTGTCTCTTGTTATAGTTATAGCTTCTTTGAAGATTCTTAGTTAGGACCAATGTAAAGGGGAGAGTCTCTCTTGTTTATTGCTTTCATAGAGTAGAATTTTCCTCTTTTTTGTTGTGCAGCTGCAGGGCTGAACTGCCTCTCTTGGGCCAACATTAGGAATGCCACTAGGTTTGCTTCCTTGTACAGGTACAATAAAGAGTTGTAGCACTCTATAGAGTTGCTACACTCTTCCAGTACATGCAGAGTCCAACATGCTGCAGGGCATGTTGTGCAAGCTCACCAATCTTCCAAGCTATAGGGCTGATCTGCATCCTCAGTTGGTCATCCTGCAGTTGCTAAGCTGCATCTTCCTTCCAACAATTTGCTGAGCTGCAGCAAAGTGCAGACATGCACCTTCAGCCCTCAAACCTGCAGCTCCACCAAAGTTGTTGCACTTGAGCTTCCAACAACATACAACAACAGCTTCCAACAACTTCCAGAGCTGCAGTCCTACAGCAGCCTACATGAACTGTATCAACTCACATCACTCTGAGCTGTAGTAATCTATACATCTTATGCATGTTGCAATCTTTTTTCATGGACAGACTCGGTATGACAAGACTAAGAAGGACAAAGATGAAAAGGACGTTCTCGATCCATGCAAAATAGAAGTTTCGTATACTTGCTCTTCTTCATTTTAGCTATGTATGATATATATCTTATTTGAATATGACTAGTGTAGGTTACTTTCTTGTATCCACATGGAAGGGGAGAGTCTCTCTCATTTACATTTGTCTTAGTCGCAGTATATCGAGAGGAGTCCTCTCATAGGTTTATCGCTTTTATAGTTCTTAGATAGCACTCTTTTTGTATTGAGGATGAGTTAGCCGACCTTAGTAGGTTAGCCGACTTATGAACCAACTTAAGTTCGGAGGTAAGGTTTATGCCCCCCTCCTTGTACTTTTCCTTTTTATGTATAATAAGGCTTGGGGGTGCTGCTTAACTCCTAGCTGTGCACGAGAGGTGGGAGCCTCGTGTAGGGTCTGTTCCCGTTAAAAAAAATAAAAAAAATACCAATGATTATTGGAAAGCAAAACTTAAAAGAGTACCAATCAAGAGGCACTGTGTAAATTTGGAAAATTTCACTTCCCACCAAGACCTCTACTTAGCTAAAAACAAACTCTTGGAATCAAAGTCTAGCCAAAACTAAAATCACAGAACCAAATGAAGGGGAGAGAGATGGTCATTTGTCCAGTGAATAAATAGTTTAAACACTCAATCGATGTGCTTAAAAACAATGACTCAATTATGCCCACTATAATGCACAATGGTAAAAGGTAGCACCTTCTTCCCAGTATTTTCTTCTGAGAAAGTAGCAATATGAATTAGATGGAGGTAGGCAACAACAACCAGATTAGGAGCCCACTCTAACCAAAATACTCTTATGGAAAGTATTCCTCCACCGAATAATCAATTTAGGTGCACTGACATACAGTAGCAACATCAAGCAAAGGTCCTGTAGCAGTTACAGTGACTGAAGTATGACATTCCCAGATTCAGACTCAAAACATTCCTCCAGTTCTTGTTTTCCCAGTAGTCTACTGGAGGGTACAAATTTCGTGTCATCAGGACAGTCAGATGATTCAAGCTCTAGAGGAGTTACACAAAACTGGCTGCCAAGTGCAGAAATGGTTCTATTGATGAATTCTTGTCAAGATATATAATCCTTCATACGGCAAATAAAGTCCGAATGGTCTCTTGCCTGAATAACCAATAGAAACACTTTCTTTCAGAGACAAGCAAGCAAATTTTTAATGTGCATCTGAAAAGTGACTTGGGCAAACAAAAAGTAGTGAAGAAATTGTCAAGTAGCAAATGAGTTTGCATATAATAGGAACTACTATAGACTTAAGCATGCAAAGATTTAAATCAACTTGAGTTGAGAAAAAATAAGCCACGGGCAATAGACTAGATTGAGAAATGGTAACAAGAACCTGATACCATAAAGGGTAGCCCGGTGCACTAAGGCTCCCGCTATGCGCAGGGTCCAGGGAAGGGCCTGACCACAAGGGTCTATTGTACGTAGCCTTACCTTGCATTTCTGCCAGAGAACCTGATACCATGTGATAAGAATTATCAACATAATGCTTCAACAAAAGGTACCACCATCAACTGCACCAAAACTTCAACATTCAATTAATTATCAAGCATTGGCATCTTATAAAAAACTCCTTCCAATATCCTCCAAACCTAGAAGTTGAATGCTTTCTCTAGTTGAACGTGCATCTTATACTACAATCCCTTGGGATTCCAGTACTATCATGGATGAGAAAACAATATCAAGCAAATTGCAAAGTCAAAGAAAATTAGAACATATCTTACAATTAAGGGATGGTATAACGCTGCTGTCGACATTAATAGAGTAATTATTACTCGTGCAAATGTAATTAAAGATAAGAGAGTACAAGAAAGATCGAAAGGTACAAACGGAGAAGCTACCCATGCTTCATCTTTTCACCATGATGTCAGTATCAACTTACAGGTATTGACACCATCGGGCATAGAAGCAGATGCATGCAGTGCAAGAATTACACTACCATTTCCTATAGAATGTAATAATGTGCTATACATTGGAGGGAAGAGAAAAACTATTTCTGGCTATGAAAATATTCTATTAATGACTACCTGAACAATATCCTTCTGCTAATTACATAGCTGTCCCATATGTTGCAACATACAACAACAATAAAACTTTGGCATCAATCGTAAAACAGGGCTAAGATTATTCTGCCAACATCTTAAATCAGAGTGGTTCCAGAAGCACAACGTCAAAAAATCAGCTGCATCATCAAGTTCTTTAAGAAAATGCTCACAAGATTATTTAACAAGTAGAACAAGGAACTTGCAAAAGTATTAGCAGACCTGTCGATAGTCAGGAGCTCGTTTTGGAAGTTTGAGATAAGCCATGTTCATCATCTCATAATCCCACAGAAAGGACGTATGGTGAACCCAACACCCTTTTTTGATAGATTGAGCATTTCCCCCAAACTTGTGGTTGCCAAAAACGTAGTCTGTGATCGTGTAAAAGTACAATATGAAGTTGGTTATCTTAGAAAGTTGGTGACTAAAACATGAAACAAGAATTCCTCAAGTCATATTAATGTGGGAGTGGAAAAATAAGACACATACAGTGTACATAGAAACAGGAAACAACTGTACAGAGAGGAAAGAATATAACATTGCGAACAATAAGAAATAAGAATACAGAAAAAGAGGCATCCAAGTGGTCATCCAATGAATGAAAGTTTTCTTGTCAGGAAGTTAGCAAGAATGTTTTTAACAAATTTGGATGAAATAGAAACACCTCTTTTCCATTTCTATTTACCCAGTTCATATCTTTGTTTCGTGTGTTCCTGGGAGGAATTGAACCTTATGCACCAGAAATAATTAAATCTATATGAAAGGAAGCTCCCTTGATGAGTCATGAGTGCGGCGTAAAAGTTTTATCTGAGGACAATAACTGTCATAGAATAAGTGCTTACCATAACATCCTCAGACTGACACAGTGACACTCAACCTTAGTTTCTAGACCCCATTACATGCATAAATACATTGTCGGCTGAATGAAACTTCCAGTTTCTTTTTGTTACTCAAATAAGTTTTACTAATATTAAACTAACTCAGTGTCACAAAGATATAAATAAGAAATATATTGTGCTAAAATACCATACAGCAAAAGCATAAGCAAGTGTTTCCTCCATAACAAAATTTAAAAGCAAGGCTTTTTTTCTACTTTTGACAAGTAAAAAGTGAAGTGTTCTTTCTCTCTCCTTTTTGGGTTCCTGAAGAAGAAAACCTGCAACACTTCCTGCAAATACACTGGACAGTCAATGATGAAATATCCTGGAGCAAGAAAAGTACCATTTTCACGAAGAGAGAAATCCCCAACTCCTTGAATCACTTTGCTATACAGTTGGCTGCTCCATGACATGATGGGCCTAGGATATGGTTGTACACTAGGGAGAGCACCTGTGTTGCATATGAAAGTGATGAAAACTGTCTGGTGATCGACAATTACAGTGCCCCCTCCAGAAAACCTCTTAACTACTGGAATCTTGTCTTGCAAAACAGAACCAATTTCAAGAAGTTCAGCTGGTTTTCTGTGGAAATGGTTAATGCTGTTATATAAAATAACACAATCCAAAACATACAGCAGTAAAGTTCTGTCATTACAGCTATGGCATTCAAGCACTCATAACTTCTTCCATCAATTATAAACTGATAGATCAAAATTTGTACACCAGAAGTGTAGGTAATACGGACGCCTTAGCTCCAACCAATATACGGTCTACACGATATCGGAAAGTGGAAAATTGACCTTTTTATCAGTGTCTTTATGACACACAAATGGAATCATAAGTTGACAACGTTAGCTCACTAAGTAAGAATCATTACAAATTATTCACGACATGTGGAACATATTTGATTCATAGAAAATTTCTCTCTGCTAATTTTTTTTCCAGAAACCATGCAGATGCTGACATTCTGCAAGCTCACTAAGTTAAATCAACCAGTAAGAATCTATACAAATTATTCTTGATGACATGTGGAACATATTCGATTCATACAAGATCTGATTACTTCTTTTTTCAGAAACCACACAGTTGCTGTATTCTACAATAATCTCATTCATTGATTGTTTATTGAGCTATTAAAGATGTCATTTTTCCCCCTAAAAATGACTATTAAGTAGATGTAAATGAAAAATGACACCACACTCATCCTAGCGCATCCATCATCAGTGTGAGATATAGAAACAAGTGGCCTTTGTCTCTTGCTTTTACAAATTTTAATGGTACCTAGGAACAACTTGAAGATCCTTCTTTTTTCTAATGATAACTAAGAAACCCCCGGGTGCCAGTGGCATGCAGTCCTCAATTCAGTGATAACCAGATCGGCTCATCACCCTTCTCCACTTAAATACTAGGTTTTTGTTTCCGTCAGGGTACGAATTTGTGATGTGCTCCTAACCCACTTGAAGACCTTCTTTCAAGCAACTTTTTTTTATATGTCTGGAGATGTTGATAGAACAGTGAACATCCTAGAAATTCAGATAGCATCTCAACCAAAAATCACCCTAATAATTCATTGTAAAGAAACTCTTCAAAATGCATACCCCACTCAAAGTCACTTCTACTATTCAAAGACTTCTAAAACTACAATTATGAAGCGAAAACAAATACTCCCTCTATTCCAATTTATGTGACACACTTTCTTTTTTAGTCGGTCTCAAAAAGAATTTCACATTTCTATATTTAGTAATAATTTTAACTTTATAATGTCTTAAGAGATGATTTATATCCACACAAACATATATGACTTGTTTTAGAAGATAAGTTCACATAAATTGGGACTGATGCTAAGTCAAACATTATCACATAAATTGGGACGGAGGGAGTAATGTTTTAAACTCCCAAACTTTGCTTCTGATCAATCACGAAAACAAACTCAGTATATATATACATAAGCCATTCATGGCAAAAAGCACCAATTAATATCACAGATTCTATTAAGAACTATGGGTTAGTCCATCATTAAACAAAAATCCCAAAAAGCTATAACAACCCACAAGGAATTGATCTTTGTACAACGAACCCGCCAATTGAAACAATCAAGAACTATTTCTAGGAAAAAAGAAAAGTAACATCATCATACCAAAATAAAGGGTGAAAATTGATAGCTCACCCTGAAATTCCCATGACAATGGTGGGTTCATTGGTTCCATCATTCACGATACACCAATTATGAGATGAGGTCCTAAGTAGCCGCTCCTCCAAATGCAGCTGCTGCAGAATTGGAACTCCATTAAGTCCAACAAGACTCATCAATGGCAGCACTCATCGCAAAAAAATAATCTAATCTTTACTATTTTCTTCTACTAAATATACCATCTGTATGTTCACAGATGAATTGGGTCTTTTCCTAATTCACCAGAAAACCAATAGTTTGTGTATTTTCTCGAGGAGAAATCGTATCAGAATACATAAAATCTCTTTTTCTTCTCTCCTCAAACAACAGTCTTCTCTTTATCATTTTTTGGTATAATAAATAAACTGATTATTTTAAATTAGTACAATAATATTAATTAAACTTATTGTGATTGTTTTTGTTTTATGTAATTTCGATTTATTTTTATATATATCTTGTCTTTAAAAACTACATTTTTCATACCCTTTTTGTGTCTTTTGTTATGTTCAAATATCTCTTGGAATAATAATTACTTGATGCAACTATAATTTAGGATGCAATTTTTTATTTGACTGTACACAAGTATAAATTAAATTAGATGTAATCTTTTGTTTTTGTTTCTTAAAAGAAAGAAAGGTATTATGTTATACTTGTAAAATAGACTAGATTAATAATTTAAGAAGGAGAAAATAATAATAAGAGAGATTAAGAAAAATAAGAAGTAGAAAGTAATTGCTCTACGTGTTTTCTGTATTATGTTCTTAGCATTCTTCTTAATGCCAAGGTTGGCATATATATATAAGAGGATACTCAACATGACAGCAGCCCAAGTGGACAAGTTGCCCACTTCAAGTGGGCCCCACTTGGGAAAATAACATTCATTTTCCTAACACTCTCCCTTGGATGTTTACGTAAAAAAAATTCCAATATCCATAGATGTTGTGTCTCGTTAAAACCTTATTAGGAAAAACCCCAGTGGAAAAAGCCTAATGAAGGAAAAAGAATACACATATTTGGTAATACGCCTTGATTGCTGCCTCATTAAAAACCTTGCCAGGAAAACCCAGTGGGACAAAACCGTGGTTAAGGAAAAAAGAGTGCAGCGCGTATTTTACTCCCCCTGATGAAAACTTCATTTGATATTTTGGAGACGGCGCATTCCAACCTTATGCCTTAGCTTCTCAAAAGTTGATGTTGGTAATGCCTTTGTGAATAAATCTGCAAGATTATCACTTGAACGAACTTGTTGTACATCAATTTCACCATTCTTCTGAAGATCATGTGTGAAGAATAATTTTGGTGAAATGTGTTTTGTTCTGTCTCCTTTTATGAAGCCACCTTTCAATTGAGCTATGCACGCGACATTGTCTTCGAATATAATTGTGGGTATTTTAACATTATTTTCCAGACCACATCTTTCTTTGATGAACTGTATCATCGATCTCAACCACACACATTCTCTACTTGCTTCATGAATTGCTATTATTTCAGCATGATTTGAAGAAGTAGCAACAATGGACTGTTTTGTAGATCGTCATGATATAGCAGTTCCTTCATGTGTAAATAGATAGCCTGTCTGAGATCGAGCTTTATATGGATCTGATAAATAACCTGCATCTGCATAACCAATAAGGTCTACACAACCTTTGTTAGTATAAAACAAACTCATATCAATAGTACCCTTCAGGTATCGCAAAACATGTTTGATACCGTTCCAATGCCTTCGCGTTGGGGATGAACTATACCTTGCTAGCAAATTGACAGAAAATATTATATCAGGCCTAGTTGCGTTAGCAAGGTACATAAGTACGCCAATAGCACTGAGATATGGTACTTCAGGACCAAGAATTTCTTCATCTTCTTCTGGAGGTCGAAACTGATCCTTTTCCACTTCAAGTGATCGAACAACCATTGGAGTACTTAATGGATGTGCTTTGTCCATGTAAAATCTTTTTAAAATTTTCTCAGTGTAGGCAGATTGATAGACAAAAACTCCGTCTGCTAAATGTTCAATTTGCAGACCTAGATAAAATTTTGTCTTTCCAAGGTCTTTCATTTCAAATTCTTTCTTTAGATATTCAATTGCCTTTTGGACCTCTTCAGGGGTTCCAATGAGTATATGTCATCAACATAAACGGCGAGTATAACAAACTTTGATTCCGTTTTCTTAATAAAAACACATGGACAAATGACATCATTTATATAGCCTTCATTTATCAAGTACTCACTGAGGCGATTATACCACATACGCCCTGATTGTTTTAAACCATATAATGATCTTTGCAGTTTTATTGAGTACATTTCCCGAGACTTTTTACATGCTTCAAGCAATTTTAATCCATCTGAAATTTTCATGTAAATTTCATTATCAAGTGAACAATAAAGGTAAGCTGTAACTACATCCATTAGATGTATTTCAAGATTTTTATGTACAGCTAAACTGATGAGATATCGAAAAGTTATTCCATCCATAACTGGTGAATATATTTCTTCATAATTGACTCCGGGTCTTTGAGAGAATCCTTGTGCAACAAGGCGTGCCTTATATCTTACAATTTCATTTCTCTCGTTTCGTTTTCTAACAAAAACCCATTTATAGCCAACTGGTTTTACACCTTCAGGGGTTTGGACTACAGGTCCAAAAACCTCACGTTTAGCAAGTGAGTCTAATTCTGATTGAATTGCCTTTTGCCATTCTGGCCAATCACATCTACGTCGACATTCTTCGACGGATTTAGGCTCAAGACTTTCACTATCTTGCATGAGGTTAAGTGCAACATTATATGCAAAAACATTATCAACCGCGATTTTAGATCGATCTAAATTTATCTCATCACCGAAAGAATTTATTGAAAGTTCTTCATTTACTTGAGTCTCGGGTTCACTGATTTCTTCAGGAATATCAGGATTACTCAAATCTTGACCTTCTTCAGGAGGTTCTATTGTAGTATCATCTTTATTATTTCTCACGCTTTTTTTTCTAGGATTTTTATCCTTTGAACCCAACGGTCTACCACGCTTCTGGCGTGTTTGGGATTCAGAAGCTTTGATACTTGTAGATGGTCCTTTTGAGACATCAATCCGGATAGGTACATTCACTGCAGGGATATGCGACTTAGTTATCCGTTTCAAATCAGTAAATACATCTGGCATTTGATTTGCTATTTTCTGCAAGTGGATGATCTTCTGGACTTCCAGTTCACATGTGCGGGTACGTGGATCAAAATGTGATAGTGATGAAACTTTCCACGCAATTTCTTTTTCTTTTTCGGGTTCCTTTTTCTCTCCCCCTAATGGCGGGAAAATTGTTTCATCAAACCAATAATCTGCAAATCGAGCAGTGAATAATCTCCAGTCAACGGTTCAAGGTATCTAATTATGGAGGGTGAGTCAAACCCGACATATATGCCCAACCTTCGTTGATGGCCCATTTTTGTACGTTGTGGTGGTGCTACAGGCACGTATACCGCACAACCAAAAATTCTTAAATGGGCTATATTTGGTTCATAACCAAATACCAATTGTGACGGAGAGTATTTATTATAATGTGTTGGTCTTAGACATACAAGTGCTGCTGCATGTAAAATAACATGACCCTAAACAGTAATTGGCAATTTTGTTTTCATTAGTAGAGGTCTTGCTATCAATTGTAGGCGCTTTATAAATGACTCTGCAAGGCCATTTTGAGTATGAACATGAGCAACATGATGTTCAATTTTTATCCCAATTGATAAGCAATAATCATTAAATGCTTGGGATGTAAATTCTCCAGCGTTATCAAGGCGAATGGCCTTAATTGGATAATCTGGGAATTGCGCTCTCAATCTTATTATTTGTGCTAACAACTTCGCAAATGTCAGGTTGCGAGATGATAATAGGCACACATGAGACCATCTAGATGATTCATCTATTAGGACCATAAAATATCTAAACAATCCACTAGATGGATGAATAGGTCCACATATATCTCCATGTATACGTTCTAAAAAGCCAGGAGATTCGATGCCAACCTTCAGGGTCGATGGTCTGGCAATTAATTTGCCTTGATAACAAGCAGCACATGAAAATTCATCATTTGTAAAAATCTTCTGATTCTTTAACGGATGTCCAGTTGAATTTTCAAGAATTCGTCTCATCATTATTGATCCGGGATGACCTATTCGATCATGCCATAGCATAAATATATTTGGTTCAGTAAACTTCTGATTTACGATCATATTTACTTCAATTGCACTAATTTTTGCATAATATAGGCCAGATGACAGAGTTGGTAATTTTTCCAAAATATATTTCTGGCCTGAGACACTCTTGGTTATACCAAGATATTCAATATTCATTTCATTTAATGTCTCAACATGATATCCATTTATGCGGATATCTTTAAAACTTAACAAGTTTCTTGGGGATTTAGAAGAAAATAGTGCATCTTCTATAACAACTTTTGTCCCCTTAGTTAGAATTATAGTAGCTCTTCCGGAGCCTTCTATCATTTTTGAATTACCAAAAATTGTAGTAACATTAGCTTTTCTTCTAAGTAAATTGGAAAAATATTTCTCGTCTTTAAATATAGCATGGGTTGTTCCACCATCAATTACACAAATATCCTCGTGATTTATCATTAATCCAAACAAGATTTGAGGCATTTCCATATTTTCTTCAATAAGAAATAAAATAAATATTATAATTAATATATAATTTATTATACAAAATTTTTATTTATTTACATTGATTAGAAAAATACAAACATCATATTTAATACAGATAAAAAAAATATTTACATATTATTAGTCCTGTCAATATTCATATTTTCGTCTGGAAAATTAAAGAAATCAGCTACATCCAGATGCATAGGCTCAATATTATCTTCAGAGATAAAATTTGTCTCTGGATTATTTTCTGCCCTTTTTAATGATGCCTGATATAGCTGAACCAGACGTTTTGACGACCGGCAAATTCGCGACTAGTGCCCCACACCTCCACATCTATGACATATTGTTTCTGAATTATTTTTCGATAAAGCTTCTGGCTTTTTACCCTGCTTTTTATATTGCTGGTTATTTCTCGGTGCCAGCCGAGAATCATGATTAAAATTTCTTCTTTGACTACGACCACGACCACGATCACGACTGGGGTCATGGTCTCTTTCTCGTTGGTTAAAATTTGCCTGATTCACTTCAGGGAGTGGCAAAGAACCAACTGGCCGACTATCATGATTTTTCATTAATAGTTCATTATGTCTTTCAGAAATAAGAAGGTGAGAAAGTAATTCTGAATATTTTTTAAATTCTTTTTCGCGATATTGCTACTGCAGGAGCATATTCGCGGGTGGAAATGTGGAGTATGTCTTTTCAAGTTTATCTTGCTCAGTGATCTCTTCTCCGCATAAATTTAACTGAGCTATAATTCTAAATAAAGCAGAATTATATTCAGTTATATTTTTGAAATCCATTAATCTCAGATTTAGCCAATCATGACGAGCTTGTGGAAGCATGACCAACTTCAGGTGGTCATATCTTTCTTTTAAATTTTTCCACAATTTAAGGGGGTCTTTTAATGTAAGATATTGTAATTTTAGCCCCTCGTCAAGATGGTGACGGAGAAATATCATGACTTTAGCACGGTCTTGATTGGATGCCATATTGTCATCTTTAATGGTGTCTGCCAGACCCATTGATTCTAAATGAATTTCGGCATCAAGTGCCCATGATGAGTAGCCTTTTCCAGATATATCAAGAGCAGTAAATTCAATTTTGGAAATATTTGTCATATTATAAAAATAAAATTAAATAAAACTCTTACCACTTTTGTTATCTTGAAAATTTAGCCGGAGCCTCGTGCTGATAACGTGTTATAAATTAACTAACTCGATAATTAATAAAGAAAAGGAGAGTAAGAGAATTTAGAGAGAGTAGAATTGATTTTCTTGTTTTCGTTTCTGTGTCATCTCTTCTCAATGCCAAGGACGGCATTTATAGAAGATGAGAAAGCAGTGCAACAATCTCAAGTGGGCAACTTGCCCACTCCCACTTGAGAAAGAGACATCCATCATCTAATAAGTTGCCCACTCCCACTTGAGAAAGAGACATCCATCATCTAATAAAAATAAACTTATTGCGTGGTTTAAGTAATTAAATAACAATTCTCAAGATGTCATGGGAAAAATTTCCTCTTTTTGGGCATAATTTGGCATTACAAATTCTATCCTCGTTTGACTAATTATTAGGAGTATTAGATATAACTTGCATATTACTTTATTTAATGATAACAATAAAACGGACTACATAACAATATATATAATCATGTCTATTTAGAATTTGTTATTGTAAGTAACTTTTATACCTTTTTTTAAAAGCACAAGTGAGTAATTTTTTATTTCAATTAAGAATTAATTTTTTTGGTTAATAAATTGATAATCAATAGAATATTCTAACAAACTTTATATTCGTTAAAATAAAAGTAAATGAGACAAATACTCAATAAGCAATCTATTCTATTAATAATTTACGTTCATATATTTTAGTAAAGCATCAATTATTTGATCTGTCTAATCAGTTGGACATGCGAGAGACAAAAACGCGTTAATCTGATTAAATTAATTTGAAGAGTTATTACATTTTCACTTTGATTAAATTTTGATGAACTTCTTTTAACTCTCTATAAACCGTATGACTAGTTTATAAATTGCCAAATTATTTTTTAGATCTGCAATTGTCAAAGAATATGTGAGTATTGTTAGGAAAATGGATGTTATTTTCCCAAGTGGGGCCCACTTGAAGTGGGCAACTTTCCCACTTGGGCTGCTGTCATGTTGAGTATCCTCTTATATATATATGCCAACCTTGGCATTAAGAAGAATGCTAAGAACATAATACAGAAAACACGTAGAGCAATTACTTTCTACTTCTTATTTTTCTTAATCTCTCTTATTATTATTTTCTCCTTCTTAAATTATTAATCTAGTCTATTTTACAACACGTTATCAGCACGAGGCTCCGACTATTGTTTCAAGGTAATAAAAAGTGGTAAGATTTTTATTTAAATTTATTTTTTCATAAAATGGCAAATATTTCAAAAATTGAATTTACTACTCTTAATATTTCTGGAAAAGACTACTCCTCATGGGCACTAGATGCCGAAATTCATCTTGAATCGATGGGTCTGGCAGACACCATCAAAGATGATAACCAGGCATCTAGTCAAGACCGTGCAAAAGCTATGATTTTCCTCCGCCACCATCTTGACGAGGGTCTTAAATTACAATATCTTACATTAAAATATCCCTTGAAATTGTGGAAAAATTTAAAAGAAAGGTATGACCACCTGAAGTTGGTCATGCTTCCACAAGCACGTTATGACTGGTTAAATCTGAGATTAATGGACTTTAAAAATATAACTGAATATAATTCTGATTTATTTCGAATTATAGCTCAGTTAACTTTATGCGGAGATGAAATCACGGAACAAGATAAACTTGAAAAAATATACTCCACATTTCCACCCGTGAATATGCTCCTGCAGCAGCAATATCGCGAAAAAGGCTTTACAAAATATTCTGAATTATTATCTCACTTACTTATTGCTGAACGCCATAATGAATTATTAATGAAAAATCATAATAGTCGGCCCGTTGGTTCTTTGCCACTCCCTGAAGTGAATCAAGCAAATTCAAACCAACGAGAAAGAGGCCATGGCCCCAGTCATGGTCGTGGTCGTGGTCGTAATCAAAGAAGAAATTTTAATCATGATGCTCGGCTGACATCGAGAAATAACCAGCAATATAAAAGGCAGGATAAAAAGGCAGAAGCTTTATCGAATAATAATTCAGAAATAATATGTCATAGATATGGAGGTGTGGGGCATTGGTCACGAATTTGCCGGTTGTCAAAACGTCTGGTTCAGCTATATCAGGCATCGTTAAAGAGGGCAGAAAATAATCCAGAGACAAATTTTATCTCTGAGGACAATATTGAGCCCATGCATCTGGATGTAGCTGATTTCTTTAATTTGCAGAAGTAAATATGAATATTGATAAGCCCGATAATATTTAAACAATTCTCTTTGTTGTTGTATGTATTAAATATTATGTTTGTATTTTTCTAGATCCATGTAATAAAATAAAATTTTGTATAATAAATTATGTATTAATTATAATATTTATTTTATTTCTTATTGAAGAAAATATGGAAATGCCTCAAATCTTGTTTGGATCAATGATAAATCACGAGGATATTTGTGTAATTGATGGTGGAACAACCCATGCTATATTTAAAGACGAGAAATATTTTTCCAATTTACTTAGAAGAAAAGCTAATGTTACTACAATTTTTGGTAATTCAAAAATGATAGAAGGCTCCGGAAGAGCTACTATAATTCTAACTAAGGGGACAAAAATTGTTATAGAAGATGCACTATTTTCTTCTAAATCCCCAAGAAACTTGTTAAGTTTTAAAGATATCCGCATAAATGGATATCATGTTGAGACATTAAATGAAATGAATATTGAATATCTTGGTATAACCAAGAGTGTCTCAGGCCAGAAATATATTTTGGAAAAATTACCAACTCTGTCATCTGGCCTATATTATGCAAAAATTAGTGCAATTGAAGTAAATATGATCGTAAATCAGAAGTTTACTGAACCAAATATATTTATGCTATGGCATGATCGAATAGGTCATCCCGGATCAATAATGATGAGACGAATTCTTGAAAATTCAACTGGACATCCGTTAAAGAATCAGAAGATTTTTACAAATGATGAATTTTCATGTGCTGCTTGTTATCAAGGCAAATTAATTGCCAGACCATCGACCCTGAAGGTTGGCATCGAATCTCCTGGCTTTTTAGAACGTATACATGGAGATATATGTGGACCTATTCATCCATCTAGTGGATTGTTTAGATATTTTATGGTCCTAATAGATGAATCATCTAGATGGTCTCATGTGTGCCTATTATCATCTCGCAACCTGACATTTGCGAAGTTGTTAGCACAAATAATAAGATTGAGAGCGCAATTCCCAGATTATCCAATTAAGGCCATTCGCCTTGATAACGCTGGAGAATTTACATCCCAAGCATTTAATGATTATTGCTTATCAATTGGGATAAAAATTGAACATCATGTTGCTCATGTTCATACTCAAAATGGCCTTGCAGAGTCATTTATAAAGCGCCTACAATTGATAGCAAGACCTCTACTAATGAAAACAAAATTGCCAATTACTGTTTAGGGTCATGTTATTTTACATGCAGCAGCACTTGTATGTCTAAGACCAACACATTATAATAAATACTCTCCGTCACAATTGGTATTTGGTTATGAACCAAATATAGCCCATTTAAGAATTTTTGGTTGTGCGGTATACGTGCCTGTAGCACCACCACAACGTACAAAAATGGGCCATCAACGAAGGTTGGGCATATATGTCGGGTTTGACTCACCCTCCATAATTAGATACCTTGAACCGTTGACTGGAGATTATTCACTGCTCGATTTGCAGATTATTGGTTTGATGAAACAATTTTCCCGCCATTAGGGGGAGAGAAAAAGGAACCCGAAAAAGAAAAAGAAATTGCGTGGAAAGTTTCATCACTATCACATTTTGATCCACGTACCCGCACATGTGAACTGGAAGTCCAGAAGATCATCCACTTGCAGAAAATAGCAAATCAAATGCCAGATGTATTTACTGATTTGAAACGGATAACTAAGTCGCATATCCCTGCAGTGAATGTACCTATCCGGATTGATGTCTCAAAAGGACCATCTACAAGTATCAAAGCTTCTGAATCCCAAACACGCCAGAAGCGTGGTAGACCGTTGGGTTCAAAGGATAAAAATCCTAGAAAAAAAAGCGTGAGAAATAATAAAGATGATACTACAATAGAACCTCCTGAAGAAGGTCAAGATTTGAGTAATCCTGATATTCCTGAAGAAATCAGTGAACCCGAGACTCAAGTAAATGAAGAACTTTCAATAAATTCTTTCGGTGATGAGATAAATTTAGATCGATCTAAAATCGCGGTTGATAATGTTTTTGCATATAATGTTGCACTTAACCTCATGCAAGATAGTGAAAGTCTTGAGCCTAAATCCGTCGAAGAATGTCGACGTAGATGTGATTGGCCAGAATGGCAAAAGGCAATTCAATCAGAATTAGACTCACTTGCTAAACGTGAGGTTTTTGGACCTGTAGTCCAAACCCCTGAAGGTGTAAAACCAGTTGGCTATAAATGGGTTTTTGTTAGAAAACGAAACGAGAGAAATGAAATTGTAAGATATAAGGCACGCCTTGTTGCACAAGGATTCTCTCAAAGACCCGGAGTCAATTATGAAGAAATATATTCACCAGTTATGGATGGAATAACTTTTCGATATCTCATCAGTTTAGCTGTACATAAAAATCTTGAAATACATCTAATGGATGTAGTTACAGCTTACCTTTATTGTTCACTTGATAATGAAATTTACATGAAAATTTCAGATGGATTAAAATTGCTTGAAGCATGTAAAAAGTCTCGGGAAATGTACTCAATAAAACTGCAAAGATCATTATATGGTTTAAAACAATCAGGGCGTATGTGGTATAATCGCCTCAGTGAGTACTTGATAAATGAAGGCTATATAAATGATGTCATTTGTCCATGTGTTTTTATTAAGAAAACGGAATCAAAGTTTGTTATACTCGCCGTTTATGTTGATGACATATACTCATTGGAACCCCTGAAGAGGTCCAAAAGGCAATTGAATATCTAAAGAAAGAATTTGAAATGAAAGACCTTGGAAAGACAAAATTTTATCTAGGTCTGCAAATTGAACATTTAGCAGACGGAGTTTTTGTCTATCAATCTGCCTACACTGAGAAAATTTTAAAAAGATTTTACATGGACAAAGCACATCCATTAAGTACTCCAATGGTTGTTCGATCACTTGAAGTGGAAAAGGATCAGTTTCGACCTCCAGAAGAAGATGAAGAAATTCTTGGTCCTGAAGTACCATATCTCAGTGCTATTGGCGTACTTATGTACCTTGCTAACGCAACTAGGCCTGATATAATATTTTCTGTCAATTTGCTAGCAAGGTATAGTTCATCCCCAACGCGAAGGCATTGGAACGGTATCAAACATGTTTTGCGATACCTGAAGGGTACTATTGATATGAGTTTGTTTTATACTAACAAAGGTTGTGTAGACCTTATTGGTTATGCAGATGCAGGTTATTTATCAGATCCATATAAAGCTCGATCTCAGACAGGCTATCTATTTACACATGGAGGAACTGCTATATCATGGCGATCTACAAAACAGTCCATTGTTGCTACTTCTTCAAATCATGCTGAAATAATAGCAATTCATGAAGCAAGTAGAGAATGTGTGTGGTTGAGATCGATGATACAGTTCATCAAAGAAAGATGTGGTCTGGAAAATAATGTTAAAATACCCACAATTATATTCGAAGACAATGTCGCGTGCATAGCTCAATTGAAAGGTGGCTTCATAAAAGGAGACAGAACAAAACACATTTCACCAAAATTATTCTTCACACATGATCTTCAGAAGAATGGTGAAATTGATGTACAACAAGTTCGTTCAAGTGATAATCTTGCAGATTTATTCACAAAGGCATTACCAACATCAACTTTTGAGAAGCTAAGGCATAAGGTTGGAATGCGCCGTCTCCAAAATATCAAATGAAGTTTTCATCAGGGGGAGTAAAATACGCGCTGCACTCTTTTTTCCTTAACCACGGTTTTGTCCCACTGGGTTTTCCTGGCAAGGTTTTTAATGAGGCAGCAATCAAGGCGTATTACCAAATATGTGTATTCTTTTTCCTTCATTAGGCTTTTTCCACTGGGTTTTTTCCTAATAAGATTTTAACGAGGCACAACATCTATAGATGTTCAAGATAACTATGTATAATTATTCTTTAACTAGAATATATGTAAAGAAAAATTGACATCCAAGGGGGAGTATTAGATGATGGATGTCTCTTTCTCAAGTGGGAGTGGGCAACTTATTAGATGATGGATGTCTCTTTCTCAAGTGGGAGTGGGCAAGTTGCCCACTTGAGATTGTTGCACTGCTTTCTCATCTTCTATAAATGTTGTCCTTGGCATTGAGAAGAGATGACACAGAAACGAAAACAAGAAAATCAATTCTACTCTCTCTAAATTCTCTTACTCTCCTTTTCTTTATTAATTGTCGAGTTAGTTAATTTATAACAATTTTATTATATTAAAAAATTTAACTATTCTATAGTGATAAATAATGATAGAGCTCGTTTGGATTGGCTTTAAAAAAGTAACTTTTATGTATGAAGTGCTTTTAGAACTTTGAAGTGCTGAAAGTTATTTTTATAAATAAGCAGTTGAGTGTTTGGATAAAAGTGCTTATAATGTGAATTTTAGGGTTAAAAGAATAAAAAAAGATAGTTTGAGAATTTAGTTAAACTATAAGGGATATAAAAGTAATTCTCATAGTCAAAGAAAATGACTTTAAGCACTTTGAAAAAAAAAAGTTAGGAGAACTTTATGACTTAAAGTCAGCATTAGACAAACACGTCCAAAAGCTAAAAAGGGGCTTTAAGTTGGTTCCAATCCAAACGGGCTCATAATATCATATCCTATCTTTTATCTAAGGGAGTTGATGTGTACTTGTATTTGAAAATAAATTTCACTTTTATTTGAAATAATTTTTATGAATGTAAAGAAAATATTTTTCAAACTTTTCTCAAATTTTAAAAATTGAAACTGTTAAACTAATAATTTTTCAAATATCTAAGTCGAAATTAGAGTTGGTGCAAAATTTTCTTTTAAAAATCCATATTTTTCTTTAGTGAGAGTCAAAATCCAAAGTCTTTACATAGATCCATCATTCAACTGCTACAATTTGATGAAAAACAATATGCTTTTCCTCTTTACCTCCATCTTCCTCCTCTCATTGCCGTCGATCGCGGCGGCGGAAACTGGGCAGCAGAAGCAACAGTTCGCCGTTGACGGCGGGAAAGTATTGGAACTTGATGAGTCCAACTTCGATGCTGCAATTTCCACCTTTGATTATATTATCGTCGATTTCTATGCTCCTTGGTGTGGGCACTGCAAACGTCTTGCTCCTCAGCTCTAATTCCTTTACTTCTCTTCTTTTTGGTTCAACTTACTGTTGTTTCTTACTCGAATGTAGTCATTTGTTAGTTACGATTGTAAGTGGATAACTGCAATAGATGCGATTGGTTTTCTTTACTTCAAGTGTGATTAAATCAGGTATGCAAGATAATTCACCCAAATTACAAAGAAGAATTCCAATGAGTTGAATGAATTAAGATCTGAAAAATTAGAATAAGCATGTATCGAGTTTCATGATAAGCATATACTCTGGTCTCTGGGATTTGCACCCACTTCATCGATCACTAGCCCATACACTTGGGTGCCAACTTAGACTAAAAACTATAGCCGGGTTAATTGCACTGGTTTAGGGATTGATGGAGTAGATTGAGAACCATGAGGTTTCATGTTCAAAACCCAGCAGAAGTAAAAAAATACTAGGTGATTTTCTTTTCATCTGTCAAAACATTGGTGGAAAAAGAAAGAACTACCAACAAGGTTGCATTTCTACCTTAATTGATAAAGGACTATTCAAATTAACTTTAAAATGGTTGAGTGCTTCTCAAATGAAAAGTTATCTAGACTCTAGCATGATTATGTTATGTAGGCAATACCTAGATTTGGATTTCCAGTACATTTTGTGAAAGTAATATTTACTATTAATGCTTCGTAATATGTTGTATGCTACCATTGTTATCAGTTGATCTTTCCTCTGAGGCATAGTTGGTTGGCACTTGGCCGCATTAGCAAAATAATCTCCGTATAAAGTCCGCATACCCACATGAATGCAGTGTCTGTTCAGATGCATAAGAACAAATAATCTCCGATTAAGTAACACACTGTTTGATTGATGATATTAAGCTTAAGATTGCATATTTTATGCGAGAATCTATGTTTTATCTTATCTCTCTGTTAGATGGCTTCTGTTTTAGTGTGGGAGGAGAGTGTTTTGCTGGTTGTCCATATGAAACTGCTTGACGGATGAGGTTACAACTGTTCTTTGTATACATTGACAATCTAATATCAATTCATATATTAAACTACATGAGGTCTCCCTCCCCCCCCCCCTCCAATTGCATTTAATATGCACATTTCTCTTCTCAAGAAGAAACTTGAATTTTATGTGATGCGTGGTTTCATGTGATTTCCGGAATTTCGACCTCTAAAAGCAATCTGATGAAGTAAAAGTTCATTGCAGTTGGACAAAGCTGCTCGCATTCTTGCTGATTTGAAGGAGCCCATAAGTATTGCAAAAATAGATGCTGACAAGTACAAACGTGTTGGTTCAAAATATGGCATCGAGTACATGTGCTTTTAGCCTTATCACTAAATCGTTTTTCTGATATTAGTTTCACAATGTATGACCTGCATATGTTTAATCAGGTTTTGCAAGAACTCAAAAGAAAGGTGGGTATTCATTAGTTTGATAAGACATTTTTTCATATTTCCTCTGTTTCAATTTGTTCATCTTACTTTCCTTTCTACTCCATTTCAAAAAGAATGTCTCTTTCTCTTCTTTTTTTTGCCAACTCTTTAATTTCAACTTTCCACATGGTATGTTTAAGAGCACAAGATTAAAAGACATTTTAGTACATTCTACATATCTTTAGTTTAAAACCACAAGATTCAAAAGTCTTCCTTACTTTCTTTAAACTTTGTGTCAAGTCAAAATTAGACAACCAAATTGAAATGGAGGGAGTATCATTCTTCAACGACTATCATTTAATGTTAAAAATCTATTAGTCATCTTATAGATCAATTAAGACGCCAAACTGAGGAATGCAGTGCTGGCCACAGATCTAAGAGGCTGATTCCGAATTTCCCAGCCCACTAACCATAGCTCCCTGAAGTGATAGTGACCACAACAGTTTGCTTTAAAATTGGATTTCATTTTACTCTCTTAGGTACACCATATAGGAAATTTGATTCATATTCACATGTGTAAAAAGAAGATGATGTGTTTGAAAGTAAAGGAGTTGCAACGTGAGTTGAAAGGCAAAAAATCTAGATGCTGAGAAGTCATTGAGGTGCCCAGCCACATCCATCTTTCTGTGTCAGTACATCTGCCACGTCCTCCTTTTCCTTTCTTTTCCCTTGAACCTCCATTAATTCTACCTCTGATAATAATATGATCTCCTTTGTTGCTTTCCTCTCTCAATCTTGGATCTCTCCTTCATCAATATTGTTCCTTCCCTCTCTCTGTGTAGGATCTCTCTTGTGCTTATATAGTCAATAGTGCTGATACTTCTGGGTATGTGCTAGAGTAGGAAGTAAGTATCTTTTGCTAAGTCTATTGGAGAGGCAGAGTAGCCAGGTGACATACACAGAGAGGGTGTAATCAGGATAGTTGAAATTGATGGACAAAAGAGATGACAAATTGGACGGGAATTGAGCTTTTTAATTGGCTAAATTTGAATTGGGTTCTGATGTACTTTCTGCACCGTCTCTATTTTTGGATTATGCCAAGAGTTCAGCTGTCGTGCAATTCAATATGTTACTTTTTTTTCCCGCAAGAGAGTAACACTGAAAAGCATCCAAGTGAAGATTTATTAGATGTTGTTTGCTCTCCCTTGAACAAATAAAACAAAGATAATGCTGAGCTGCAGGAATGCACATGCTTTATGGAAATTAGATTACTTCTCCCCTGTTTATGAAATCAAAAGACACTGATCATTATTATTTTATTAGAAGATATTGAGTTTCTTTTTTTCTGATCTCAATGCAGTGGATATCCAACTTTAAAGATATTTATGCATGGCGTTCCAACAGAATATTATGGACCAAGAAAAGCAGATTTACTTGTACGATTATTGAAGAAGTTTGTTGCTCCTGATGTTGCCATACTCAATTCTGACTCAGCTATTAGTGAATTTGTTGAAGCAGCCTGCACTAGTTTTCCTACATTCATAGGCTTTGGTTTGAATGAATCTGCTATATCACATTTTGCAGTAAAATACAAGAAGAGAGCATGGTTCTCTGTGGCAAAAGATTTCTCGGATAAAACCATGGAATTCTATGATTTTGACAAAGTACCTGCTTTGGTAGCTCGTCAGCCAAACTATGATGAGCAGAGCATCTTCTATGGCCCCTTTGAAGGTTAGCTTATCATCGTCTGGCAGCTTAATAGGCTTTGGAAGTAATTAGAATCTCCCTGCTTATCAGAAAAATATCCATCCCTTCCTTGAAACCAATAAGAGTTAATACTTGTTCATCCCCTAGGAAGCTCCTGAGCAAACCAGAATCTTGTGATATTTAACATAATAACAATACCACATGCTCTGTATTTTAAAAACTTGCTTTCATTCAACGATTGGCCCTTAATCCTTATTGTGTCACTTCAAAGCAGAAGTCAGCAATAATGTACTATTGACACTCCTGATTCTGATGTCTTTAAATAATGAGGATCAATCATATAGCTAGCCTTGACAAATTGATAGAAGATGGCAGTAAGATCTGAATTTCAGTGTGCACAAACCTGCTGCTAGTTGTAGTGCCTTCGAAAAGGAAGCATTCAAAAAAATCAGATGACTCTTTTCATGAATTCTGAGATGGTTTTGATTAGGTGTTTTAAGTAATTGATTTAATTGCATGACTATCACCTTATATTATATTTTCAATTGACTAAATTGATTTAGGCTTATTTATGAAAAAAATTAAATTGCTTTAAGTTCCACACCTGCCAGCATTTGCCTTATTCTGTACTACATCAAAAAACAAACTGATTTAATAATTGTAGCTGAAGTTGTGTCTTGGAGACTTCTGTGAAATAATGGTGAATATCTGAATCTTCTTCCTGCTATGGATCACAGAAAAATTCATTGAGGATTATATCAAGCAGAGTTTGCTCCCGCTGACTTTGCCCATTACTGAAGAAACTCTGAGATTGCTGAAAGATGATGACAGAAATGTTATTCTAACAATTTTGGAAGATGAGACTGATGATAGGTCTAAGGGATTAGTGAAGCTCCTGAAAGTTGCTGCATCTGCAAATCGCGACTTCGCATTTGTTTTTGTAGGGTTCAAGCAATGGCAAGGGTTTGCTGAATCATTTGAAGTTTCTAAGAAAACTAAACTGCCAAAAATGGTTGTTTGGGATGGCGATGAGGAGTACTTTTCAGTAAGTTCAGTTACTTCTTTTTCTCTCCTTTTCCAGATCCGCGCTAGGCATTGCATGTTTGCCGACCCTTATCAAGTGTAGGAAATATACTTTAGGTTAACATGCTTTATTGTTTGGAGTCTGGATTTTTTGCTTGTGTTACACGGCTAAAATATAGTGCCTTCAACTTATGGACTAAAATGAACCATGAACTTGTCATTTTTGCTTAATGTGCTGACTAAAATAAGCAACAGGGATAAACTGTACTTAACGATACATTTTAAATGGTATCATTTCACTGCATGAAATTTAATCATGTTGTTTCTCCTAGTCTCTAAGATGTTCTTAGTGAATAATATCCACCAGGCTAGATACTTATTATTTTCAGTGGTTGATTAAAGGAGTGAGACAATTATTTACACATAATCTAATTATTCGAAATTTTAGTCATGCAATCCCTTTTAACTAAATCACTATAAACTTTACATACTGATTACAGAAATTTTACTTATGCAACAGGTTGTTGGCTCGGACAGCGTTGAAGATGAAGATCAGGGGTCCCAAATTACACGATTTATTCAAGGATACAAAGACAGAAATATTATACAAAACGTATTAGCTCTGGTTCTTTCATGGGTTTCATAAACTCAATGATCGGGTGTTTGTGGTTGCGGTGGTGATGATGATCCAGTCTTTGAAAGAGGAACCCTAACTGTTGGTACAAGGGATGAGGGAGATCATCCGAGCAGCTCCACCTCTCAGCCAGAAGGAGAGAAACAAAACAAGATTAAGTTTTGCACCAATGGGACCTCAAATAGTTAGCTTGAGAAATCCTCGACAGGAAAACATAACTACACGTTGGTCTAAGAGTGCTGTTAAGTTGAAGTTACTTGAACGGCATACTTGTATGATTTCTGTAACCAGAGGTGTGTGAGCAAGAGTTTGTGGTTCAACTTGTGTTATTGAATGTAACAATTTGCATTTACAAATGTGGAGGAAAACGATGCTGCGGCTAGTTTTATTTTTTAGCTAATACCGCAGATGTGCAAAATTTGGAAATCAGTGGATATTCTTTATTTTCAAAAACTAAAAAGAAGTAAAAGACTAGTTTTAGTCATCTCAAGGACATTCATATTTACATGCAACTACAGGCCTCAACCATCTAACAGGTGGTAGGTACATGGCTAAAAACATCACTATCACTAGAGAATCAAGGGGAAGAAAAAGAGAAGCAATAAACAAAAGAAGGGGCAATGTGTACAGTAAGGCACCCATCTTTGAGCATGTACACTCAAGTAAAAACCTCAAAAATATCAAACCTAACCAACTACTAAACCAATATTACACAAGTGTTGAGCAATGATATATAAATCCGGAGCTAGCTGTTGTATTCCTCTGTCCAGATGCCACGGCAACCAATACGAATCAGCTCTATAGTCTTCAGGTGAAATTTGAGGTCAGAATAACCCCACTTGATTAATGTTTTCCATGAACAATTAAATCACGACTCACATCCAGGAAGAGAGTTAGCTGAAGCAAATGGTGAAAAGCTTGCAATTGATTCACTGTGATGCAGTGGGTTAAGCTGCCGACTTGTTGATCCAATATAGCTCGATGAGGGATTGCTAGGACTAGGAATGTATGCAGACCCATATCTTGAATTAAGAGGTGATAGACAAGGATAACCCAATGAGTTAGATGAAATTAAGTAAGCCGCACGAGATCTTTGAGAAGATGCATTTTGAAGGTCGAGTGAACTTCGGCTTATAGTAAGATGTGGCGACTGGTGGTAGGACCAAAGTGAATGCTGGTTATGAGAGCTAGAGATTGATTGAGGGCGAGAAACTGAAGGCGATCGAGATGCTCCTGTGCCTATATGTATCACTGATGATGAAGCTAATGACGACCTTAGAGAGGAAATTGAAGATACAGATCGCAGACTGGAAGAAAGCAATGGTGTAGATTCTAATGCTGGTGGATCACCAGTGCTAGTCCTCGCATCCCGTTTGCAGACAGGGCAAAAGGTTCTCCATGATGTCAGCCAAGCATCAACACACACAGCGTGAAATTCTGCAAAGTTTTCATAAGACGCAATTAAAAACTAAAAAAATGCCAAGTGTTCTTAGCAGAAACAAATTCTGAATGTGAACATACATCTATGAAAAGTACTGACAAATACTGCACTTATAACAAGATAGAGCAGCTGGGGACAAGGGAAATATCCCAATAATATGATGCTTGGAACCATAACTTCGAGTTTTCACATAGTCCACCATCAAGGAGACTTCGAAAAATGAAATAATTTCAAAAATTGGTATGAACTGTATTTATACCTGTTCTGCTATTTTGGAAAAGGTAAAAGTCAAGATGGTAGAAAAATATGCACACAGTGATAAATGATCTTCTTTAGATGAAGGTGTGATGAATGATCTTCTCTGCATCATGATACCAGGTTGGAGCTACACAACTATGATGACAGGATTGTGGGACTCGGCAAATGGAAACCAAGAATTAGTAGTTGGAATCTTCGTCACGTCCCCGAAAATTGGGAGGGCCTGGAATAACAGACCTAAGAGTTTTGAACAAAGCTCTTCTGGGGAAGTGGTTATGGAGATTCAGGGTTGAAGAGCAGGCATTGTGGAGGGAGGTGATAGCACGAAAATATGGAGCCGTGGAACTCTAAGGTAAGGAATGGAAGTAGAGTCGACTTTTGGGATCAACGGTGGTGCGGAGAGAGTATAGGAGAACAACCTTCCCCAACTTACTTAGAGTTTCGTGCCAGAAAGAGACGATGGTACAGCAGATTCGGGTGGCTCAAAAGAAGGAAGTTCACTGTCTGGAATTTACAAGATTGGGAGATGGATGAATTCCAAAGGTTGATAGAAATGCTTTACAAACAGAATACCACTCTCACCAGTGAGAACCCATGGAGGTGGGGTGGCAAGAAGTGATAGTGCTGGGTGCATTTTCAGTAAAGTCATACTACCATACACTTTTGGTGGGAGACTGAGTCAAGTTTCCTTAGTGATGACGCTAAAATTGGTTAATGTTTAAGAGGACACATTAGTGCTTATCAACCATGATCAGTGATTAGTCTGCCATGGTACCAGAACTCAAAAAGAATGAGTATCCTCCCAATGGAGGAACAACTTTAACGAAATGTTGCATTCATAACCTTCAACATAATTAATAAAAGCGATAACAAAAAATGAACAACTTAGAAAGTAAATAACCTCTATAAGAGAGGATAACTTACTGTGCCGACATGGAAGAATTCTAAGCTTATCTCCAACACAATAATCTTCAAGGCATATAGCACATGTCACTGATGTAGAATTATCCTCCACAACTGATGTAAATATCAAACTTGGCATAGCTTTAACCAAACGGCTACTAATCCCATGAAATTCACGAACACGAGAAGCTCGGGGCAGTTCTCTTCGTATATGATGTCGGCGAACAAAGAAACACATAGCAAGCACGGCAGACATAGCAAGTAATGAAATGAAAGATGTAGCCATGATTGACCAAGCTGAGTTTTCCGAGCTTGGGATTATCCATACTCCCATATCAGGATCACCAGCATACTTTGTGAGTGCTTCTCCAGAAACTTTTGAAATGAACACTGCGAGTATCTTCACACCAGCAGAGGTTCCTGACACTGTATCATGTGTCTGGTTAAACCTTTGCTTGTCAAAAACAGTGTTGTTAGGACTCTTCAAAAACACTACCGCATGCATGTCGGTTCCTCCAAAAATGCACTACTTTTGGAGGATCCAGCACGTACCCGGAACCATTTTTGAAGAGTCTGAGCTACATGCTCAAAAATCAATAATTATACAAGATTAAATCAATCAAAAACAAGAGATGAAGTTGGTTATTTAAGTCTGACAAAAGTTTTACGAGTTCTCTATTTTTTTTCCTAGTGGGAGGGGGGTAAGCAGAAGTAATCTGCTAGTTTGTCAGTTCTATGATATGAACATTTCAGATGCACCATTGTTGGAGCATGCTGGCTCAAGCCAATCACAGAAGATGAACATGTCATAACGATCATGAGAAAAGCTTGGCAAGGATTTTGAGCCTTTTATTTTTAGGTTATTTAATTTTCAATCCAAGCATATTTAATTGGCCACATACAAGTTTTGCCACAACTGGTTTCCTAAAAATCATCTTAAAGTCGTGAACATGTATTTAGTACAGTTCAGTAGTCATAATGCCAATGGACAAAATAGAATAAGTAAAAAAGCTGGGAATTCAAATGCATCACATAATAGAACACTAAAAGAGATCTTAAGAGCTGGAAAATCATTTTCTGTAACAAATTGGAGTTTGCAACTGAAACTTCCTTCACATGGATCAATCCCTCTTCACCAGATTGAATATCCAACTAACCCTTTTATATGTCATCCTTACAAGTCTTTATGAATAACTAGTTAGCGAGTGAAGCATAATTGGGTGGATCAATTGATAGTTTAAAGTTTCATCAACATTTTATAGGGGATACACAGAGCATTAGGTGATTAAAAGCAAAGCAGCAGGTTTGCATCAAAATTGTATAATGTTGGACAGCTGGCTCGTGTAAGGAATAAAGAGTTCAATGTCAATTTTAACTGTAAATATATTTCGAAGGAATCATTTCACTTCTAACCCAATGAATCAAAACTAATATCAGCTGAGAGAATCTGAGAACTGTCTGCAAGAGATTTCCCTTGCAATAGTTCATGAAGCCATTTTGCCAGTAAGATAGATACCAATGAAAGCTTTTGTCAAAACTATTTTGCAGACTAAAGTTTCTTATTTTTCCAGGTCTAAAATCAATTAGTAGGACTATTGATACTTAAATGAATAATATTGAGAAATACATCAAGCTTAACCTTCATTCTAAAACTTGCAATCAGAGAGTTCAAGAATGCAGCACATGCAGCCATTTTTATGCTAAAAGACTGTGATTCAACTACTCGGTAGAACGATCTATTAGATAGTGTCCTTAGGCATTGTGATGCAATCATATCCCATCTCAATTGGGTATGTATATTCTAGGTTATCACAGTTTTGGTTTGCATATTCATGATGGGTGCTTTAGGGCGTCCTCGAGATATGTTTTCTGGTACCCGTTATACAACTTGACACATTAACTACCATCAAACATAATATAAGTTGACGGGCTAAATGAATAATTTAACAAATAAAGAAACTTATTTTTTTTGATAAGGTGAAATAAATAAAGAAACTGTATAATGGAAGAGTTCATTACTTGCAATTATATCACCATATGCATTATCATAGATAATGGCTGCTTTAAAACCTGCAGCTTGTGCTTTTCTAACTTTATCCTCAAAGCTACATCCACCCCTGACTATCAGCACAAATGGTTCTTTTGTGAAGTTATTAGTTGGTTCAATCTTGTTAGTCAAGGTTGAGCAGGCATCCAAAGGCTCTGCAACATACAACGTTCCACATTTGCCTGAACCCTTTACTGAGGGAGCTGAAATTAGAACCAAGGTTGAATTAGTACATTAGCAGAAACGAAGCCCTGAAAAAGTCATGCCAACAGAAAATGTATAGACCTTTACTGTATCACAACACAGCATTTTCAGCAAAAACAGAATCACCACCATCACTAAACCTCATAAGTCAATTATAATGAACCAAACACATGACAAATAACGACATATTTTCAGCTGTAAAAGCGAGTTATTAATACAACATTCATACATGTTCTCATCATGCAAGTAAAGATTCTTGACGATTTCAACTGAAAAATAAGAACTTGCAAAATATGATAGGTGATATTTCCAAGATGAAAACTTCTATTCCCCCAGAAGAAGCCCTTAACAACAAATATGATGTAGTCCCCCCACCCCCCAAAAAAAGCAGATCAGTTCAAGCAGCTTATGAAATATAATATACATTGAGCAAAACCTAGTTCCCAATATTCATCAAAAGCACTAACCACACATTCCATTGCAGTAAAAATGGATAAAGAAGAAGTCTTGGGAGGAAGCAAGATCAACTCACCAAAATTAGCTTCAATGTCTTCAAAAGACAAAGTACTGTTCTTTCTTATCAAAATCACACTTCCAGTAGCTCCAGAAGCCATCAAAGAAGCAAAACTAATCAACAAAAACACCCAGAAATTCACCATCCCACTTCCCAAATCTCAAAAACCCAGCAACCCTTTTCACAACTTTCCAAACCACTCAAAGAAAACTAAAAATTTCACAACAGAAAACTATAAAAACACTGAGAATTCACTATTTCCAACCCACCACACCTCCCAAATCTCAAAAAACCCCTACAACCCCTTTTGCCAGTTTTCAAGTAAATTCACAAAAAAGAGATACTCTCAGAATGCTGAGAGAATAGAAACGTCAGCTTCCATAGAAAATGATTTTAAACTCTTTTGGGTTTTCCTTGTATGTGAGAAATTTTTGGAAGGAATTGTAAATCTAAAAGGGAAGAAAATCAACATTTTGGGTATATATAAATGTGTCTCTCTTTCGTGTTTATCTAAATCTCTAATGATTATCTTCTTGTATGTTTTAAGGCTAAAAAAAAACCACTAAACTAATGCGAAGGATGAAGAAAGAAAGAAAAAAGGGATATTTTTTCAAGTTGCAAAACCCAAAGAGGAAAATGACTTTTAATAATTTTTTAATTATACAAAGAAAAATGAGAAAAAAAGGGATCTTGAATATTTTTTGGAGTCTAACTAATTAGCCTCTAATTACAACTTTTATGCTAGTAATATTTTATTATTTAAAAGAAATTCTTTTTAGCTACATAATTGATAAATCCCTCACGTTTTCCTTTTTAATTTATTCAACAAAAGTTATTTTTTCCTCTTTTGGGCAATCTTTTTAATTTTAATTTTCTGCATTATATGTTTAAAATTATAAAATTAAAAAACAAATTGATACATTTTACATACGCATAATACATAAATATGTCTTTTAACTTGACCTCATTTTATATTTATGCCTTCCAACTTTGAATGTGCACAAATAGACACTTAAACTTGTAAAAAATTAAACAAATAGACACACATGTCCTATGTGGTAAGACGTGTCACGTAGGACACAAAATTGCCACGTAGGACAAATGTGTCTATTTATTCAAGTTTTGAATAGTTTAAGTACTTATTTGTGCACTAGAAAAATTAAAGGTTATAGTTGTCAGTTGAAGCTAAGTTAAGGGTCATATTTATGTATTATATCTTTTTATATATTATTAGTATAAAAAAACTTATATATTTATGTGAGAGTAAATTATTTTATTAAAAATAATTTTAAAAAAAATATGTTTCATTATAGAAAAGTGACATTTCCTATAAGACTAACCCCCCCAAAAAGAACAATATCACGTATATTAGACATGGAAGTATAAAGAATTAGGTTTATATATTATTATTATTATTATTATTATTATTATTATTATTATTATGTAAATAATTTATTTGTTAACTAGCAATGACAACTCACTTGGACTAATATTTTAAAGATCAGTGTTGTGAGGTGTTAGTGCCAAAATAACTATCTTACACCGCCAAAGGGATGCTGGATTACTCCAGTCTCTTTTCTTTTCTTTTTTTCAAAAAATAAAAATAAAAATAAAGTCATATCTGAACTATCTTTAGTTTATTTGCATAACAAATAGGAGTAGTTGGTAATATTCATTGTTTATGGACAAGTTGAGGGGTGTTTTAGAGGTATAAATTGATTAAAATAAGATGAGTTTGGGACAAGTTGATACTGTGGGTCCATTTTAAATGTACAAAATTCATGTTGATGTTGATTTTTATTTTGTTTTTGTCGATTTAGGTACAAACAATACAATAATATACTTATTTTATTCTAATTTACATGATATTTTTCTTTTTAATTCATCTTAAAATAAATAACTTATTTTTTTAATTGAAAATAATTTATTTCTAAAAAAAATTAATTTTTAATGAACTTATTTATAGCCGCACAAATTATTTTTAAAAAATTTGACCTTAAATTTTAAAAATCAGTATCATATCATCAATTGAAACAAGAGAGTAAACATTAAGAAAAAGAGTAGTCAGCTCAACTTCTTCTCATAACAAACATGTCCAAATAAATTCAATTATTTCTATTGTTAAGACTTCTCTATAACTCATTATTCGAAATATTGAAACACACAAGAAAATGATGCGGAGAGATGGAATGTTGCATGGAAATAGAATATAATTGAAAAATATTGATTTTAGTACTTGAATGAGAATCTGATAATAAAAAAAAGTTAATTTTATTCTCAATAATATATGAACATTTCTAAGTAGTTGAAGGGACAGCCTAATTGAAAGAAAATTACCAAAAAAAATTAATTAGAAGATAATATAGCTTGTTAGATTGAAATTTATTTATCTTTAATTTATAAGTACTAATTCATAAAGATTTCAAAGAAGATGGCATGTGCTATATACATTTGGGCAGTGAGGGAGTCACATAACCTCAAGAATATTTATTCTTGATGAAATTTTGTTTTTTTTTTAAATTGTATTTAGTGCTATATACATTTGGGCAGTGAGGGAGTCACATAACCTCAAGAATATGTTGTCATTATTTAGACATTAAAATCATGTCTAGTCTCACTATGAAGTAACATCTTATGCATTAAACATAAGATTGATTTTATCGTAAACGTCAACGATTTATAAACTCTTATCACGTGACCAAATGGCCTATTTATTTTACTAAAAGGACAATTTAATGTATCTACTCATTATTTTTATAAAACAAATAACTTCACCTTAAGAATGTAAAACTTAGAAGACAAAACAAAAGTAGTAGTCTGACTTGTGTTACCCAATTCTCATGTCTTTAAGTATGAGAGATTTCTTATGTTTTATCGATTTTATCCGAATTTCACCTTTGTTTAAAAAAAATAATGAGGAGATAGATCTTTTTTTGTGGATACCTCCTAGTCATATAGGCTTAGCTAAAAATTCCAAAAATCTGATCCAACAAAGAATGTACCTCAACTATTGGGCCAAGCATGACTACATATTATCATTGGGCCAAACATGGCTACCTCATACTATTGGGCCAATGCCAAACATGGCTTAGTCCTTTAAAGTTCATCTTGTCAATGAAAAATAATGGGAAAACTATCCAAAATAGATGCAATTGTGAACTATTTATCCAAATTGGACCCAACTTAAATTATTCACCCTTAATAGACTCATTAACCAAACTATTTATCCTCTTATCCAACTTTCTCCTTTCTTATTTCGCAAATGACGTCAGCATCACTGCTATGAATTAATCTTTTGTGATACTCCATCGGTATATTGATACCATATCAGTATCATATAGAACTGAGCTTAATTCTCTGTGATACTTCGTCAATATATTGATACCCTATCGATATCATATAGGATTAGGCTCTTCTCGAACAAACAAAAATTAAACAATTAAGATAAAATTATTAAAGTCACAATTTTATTTTTTAAACTCTAAATTAGTAGAAAATATATTATTTGTGATACTCCGTCGGTACGTAGATACAATATCGATATCATAAAGGACTGAGCTTAATCCTCTGTGATACTCCGTCGGTATATTGATACCCTATTAGTATCATATCAGGTGTCATGACGTCAGCGCGCGAATTTTAAAAGAAATCTATGCTATTTTAAAATAAAAAGGAGGTATGAAAATAATGGAGCATTTAAGAGTAAATATTTTTCCTTTTTGGAATATAAGTGTTCTTTTCTCAAAAATAATTTACATTTTTTTCTTTTTTTTATTAGCTTATATACTCATCATCGTCCTTAGTTTCCTCGCCAACATTTTTTGAATCAATAAAAGGTGGTCCTAAACTTAAAGATTTCAAAAGAATAAATCTAATTAATTAGAATCCTACATTCAAGTTGAAATGAACTTAAGATTTCAAATCTACGCGATATCAACTACATATACATAAATCAACTGAAATAAGTTATTGGCATGTATAATTGTTAAATCTTTATAACACGTTAAACAAAAAATGTTTTTAAAAAAAGAGAGTGAAAAGATAACTTTTAGTTACAAATTTAACAAACATATAATAGGTGTTCATATAACGACAAATATTTATCATCCCCAATTTCAAACAAGTTGAAATTGACTATAAATATCCCACACTTATCATATTCTCCATTTACTCTAATTTCGAACCAAGTATATAAAATAAAAACAAAAAATCTTAGCGGTGCATTCATTATGAAAGATCTCTAATTGCTTTAGGGTGGAAAATAAAAGTAGAAAAATCAAAGTCGTTTTCAACACTTTAAATTGAATATTGGCTATGGTTATATTGGTAGGAGACAACTTCTTTCATTGACATCACCTACACAACCATTTAAGTAATTTTATGAACTTCATCTAAAACATTAAATATGAATATATGGTAATTCAATTATTGATGTATTCTAATTGTAGCCATTAATTGGAAATCTAGCAGAATTTTCTTCCCTAATAATCGTTAGTAATTAATTATAAATGCTTAATTTGGATGTGGACTTGCAATTCTTTAATTTTATGTGATATATATCATGAACCAAAAGATACAAAGTTAGAAATTACACATATACTTATTTAGCTTCCAATCAATTATGAAAAAAAAAAAGTTGTTAGCGTCTTAAGATCATATTCTTAAACTGAAAGATAAAAAAAAATCATCACGTGCACCGACAAACTTGTGATATTTATTCAAATTAGTATTTATTACCACATAATTCACTGTGTATGATTAAGGAATTTAATCCCCCCACTGTACCCAAGGTTATGGATTATTTCCTCCTAGGATAAAAGATAGAAAATTAAAGAAGTAGAAGTACCTTAAAAATTTTGATAATATCAGCGAACTCAAAAAAAACAGCAACGTAATCACATAAAGACACAACTTTATTTGTAAGAAGCACCGTGTCTTTTGGAAAGGAAGTTTCTTTTCAGAAGAAACGGGTCCTTCCGAAATATTTTCGCGAAATTTAAAATAAATCCCATTTGTCGAAGTCGAAGATGAAGCCGAGCGAGCGACGACGACGGTGGGACAGTGCACCCTCTACTTAACCCTTTATGAGTTAATGAAAGTCTTTCCTAATATAAGAACAAAACTTTTCTTTTCTTCTACCAACGAGAGAGAAATGACTTTTCATTTTTCGTTCATTTGGTTCCCCACATTTTTCAACTCTTCTTTTCCATTCACACTTCCCTTAAACCCAATAATATTCTTATTTAATATTTTGGTATTGACAGTTGACACTGCAGTTATGAAGAAATGGTGATACAAAGAAAGTAAGCTACTTATGCAATGAAAGGCTAAAATTTAAACATGTGTTATGTCACGTTTGGTCATCTCTGACATGCAAAGTTGGGCTGGGGCCAATTTTGGTATTTTGAGGGTCCAACAAGTGAGTACTCGAATGTGAAAGCCTACCAAGTAAGTACCAAGGGCGTTCACGGTTTTATTCGGATCGATTTTTAATTAAAATTAAAATTACATTAATGTAAGTAATTTTTAAATTATCAAAATCAAATATAATAGATATTATTGGTGTAATTGTTATCGATTTTGATTCAGTTTGGTTTGATTATTCTATTTTTAACAATATATAAATATATATTCTTTCCTATCTTTTTTTCCTATTATTATTTCTTGATATTGAACAAATAAATAAAGCGATAAATTTTATTAGGCAGATGGAACATCATTTCATTAAATTATACCCATAACAAATCAAATATATTTAATTATGTCGTATCTTAATTGGAATTGAAGGCCTTCAATGTAAATGCACCAAGTATATGATAATTTTGTGGTAGCTAAAATACTAGAGAATTAAAGATTATTGAAACTTTATCTTCTTCATGACACAAAAAAAATATTGGCTAATCCTTATGGAAGAAATAAAAAAATATAATCAAATTTCGTAAATCTAATGGTAATTTTGATCTACTTTTAAAAAAATTACAAATAAATTAGAGCTCAGAATAAACCTGCAAAATAAAACTTATACAACTTCAAAAAAATCAAAATAATCATTCTTATAAGAATTAAGTCAAATTTACTTAAACACAAACTAGACATATTGCTTCACTCCAGAATTGATCACATAATTATAAACTTAAAAAAAATATTTTGATGAAAAAGTCTAAGATATTTAAAATTATTCATAAAAATTATCCTTTCTTGAATTGTCAACAATGACAAATAAAAATAAAAATTAAATTAGAAATTATTTGACCAATAAATCGACAACGAGTACATTACTTTGTCGGTGAAGAATTTAGAATTAATTAAGCAGTGTACAATTGCTTGTGGCGCAAGCAGGACCACACGTACGGTTCATGCATCTCACAAACACTATTTTAGGAAAGTAAAATATGAATTGATATATACTTGAGTGTGGGCTTAATAACCTAAAGTGGATATTTAAACGAATAATATCACATCATGTTAAAAATATGTTTAATCGCTTGATTTAGTTCTAACTTTAGGCGTAACTTAAATGGAAAGATTGAGGCATTTGAAAAGCTTAAAGTTTTGATCTAGTTTCACTCAAGTAGAAGGATAGAGAAATATAATCTAAATTAATTGAAAGTGGTTGAAGAAATTTTATATATATATAATAGTTTTAAGTGTTTAAATAAAACTAGTTAGCAAGTTTGAAGGGTTGTTTGTGTATTATATAATATAGAGGGAAAAAAACTATATGTTTAGATATTATATGCTGCTACATAGAGTTTTCTTGTTGTATGTTATTGGTAGGTTGTTAATTAATATGAAGTTTTTAGATGAATATAATATAAAATAGCAACGCAAGTCAAACTGATTGATTTTTTCTTCTTTTTAATTTTTTTTGTGCTGATAAAGAGGTTTGGATGCCAATCTTGTCAAGGTATGAATACATTTCAACATTTAATTTTGTATTGGTTTGTATTAATTAATTTGTTAATCAGGCAATATAATTAGTGATCAATTATTTGTGGAATTACTTCTATTCGGAGAAATTTGAAGGAACACTATTTTCCACTTAATAAGTGATCAAGATGAGAGGAAGGCTAACATTAAGAAAGTAAATAACAATTTTGAATATTATGATTTTAAATAAAAAAATATTTAAATATATTTAAATATTTTAATTATGTAGTCTTAAACATATCTCTATAGAAAGTTGAATTAGTAAAATCTAAAAAAAAAAAAGAGATTAGAATAAGCCAATTGAATGAAGAGAGTATTACAAGTACAAAAAATTCAAAAATTGTTATAAATTAACTTACTTGACAATTTTATAAAGGAAGAAGAACAAGAGAATACTTTAGAAAGTATTAATAGAGAGAGTAGTAATAGAGAGAGAGTAATAGTAATTCTCTTCTTTTATATGTTTTGTGTATTTTTACATTGAAGTTTAAGGCTATATTTATAGCCATATTTACAAGTGAAGGAAAATATTAGTGGGCAATTTACCCACTTAAAAAGTAAATGGACTATCCACCATTTTAAGTGGACAACTATTTTACTTGGTTGATAATACTCCCCCTTGGATGTCCACGAGAAATGTGCCTCGTTAAAACCTTATTAGGAAAAACCCAGTGGGAAAAAGCCTAATGAAGGAAAAAGAGTACACATATCTGATAATACGCCTTGAGTGCTGCCTCATTAAAAACCTTATCAGGAAAACCCAGTGGGACAAAACCTTGACTAAGGAAAAAAGAGTGCAGCGCGTATTTTGCTCCCCCTGATGAAAATATCACTTAATATTTCGAAGACGACGCATTCCAATTTTGTATCTCATTTTCTCAAAGGTTGAAGTTGGCAATGCTTTGGTGAACATATCCGCCAAATTGTCACTTGAACGAATTTGTTGGACATCTATTTCACCCTTCTTTTGAAGATCATGAGTGAAAAAGAATTTTGGTGAAATATGTTTTGTTCTGTCTCCTTTGATGTATCCTCCCTTCAGTTGAGCTATACATGCAACATTGTCTTCATACAATATTGTTGGAGCGTCTTTTGTCAAAGAAAGACCACATGTTTCTTGAATGTGTTCAGTTATTGATCTTAACCAAACACATTCTCGACTTGCTTCATGAATGGCTATTATCTCTGCATGATTTGAGGAAATGGCAACCATAGTTTGCTTTGTTGAACGCCATGATATAGCTGTACCACCACATGTAAATAAATAGCCTGTTTGCGATCGACCTTTATGGGGATCAGATAAATATCCCGCATCTGCATAACCGATCAATTATGACGTGGAATCATTTGAGTAAAACAATCTCATATCAATGGTACCTCGAAGGTATCTGAATATATGCTTAATTCCATTCCAGTGTCTGCGTGTTGGTGAAGAACTAAATCTTGCTAACAAGTTTACTGAGAAAGCTATATCTGGTCTAGAATTGTTGGCAAGATACATTAATGCACCAATTGCACTAAGGTATGGTATTTCAGCACCAATAAGTTCTTCATTATTTTCATAAGGCCGAAACGGATCTGTATTAATATCAAGAGATCTCACAACCATTGGAGTACTCAATGGGTGTGCTTTATCCATATAAAATCTCTTTAAAATATTTTTAGTATATGTTGACTGATGGACAAATATCCCATTTGTAAAATGTTCAATTTGTAGACAAAGACAAAATTTTGTCTTTCCAAGGTCTTTCATTTCAAACTCCTTTTTCAGATATTTTACTGCCTTTGAAAGTTCTTCTCGAGTTCCAATAATATTCAAATCATCAACATATACTGCTATTATGACAAATTCAGATCCAGACCTTCTCATAAAGACACAAGGGCAAATTGGATCATTTTTATATCCTTCTTTTAGCAAATATTCGCTAAGACGATTGTACCACATTCGCCCTGATTGTTTTAACCTGTACAAGGATTTCTAAAGTTTTATTGAGCAATTTTCTCGAGAATCCTTATACGCTTCAGGCACTTTGAACCCTTCGGGAATTTTCATAAAAATGTCGTGGTCCAATGAGCCATATAAATAGGCAGTGACCATGTCCATTAAGTGCATTTCAAGCTTTTCATGAACTGTCAAATTCATTAGATACCTGAAAGTAATTGCATCCACCACAGGGGAATATGTTTCCATATAGTCAATGCCAGGTCTTTGCGAAAAACCTTGGGCTACAAGTCGTGCTTTATATCTTACGATTTCACCATTTTCATTTCGTTTACGTATAAAAACCCATTTGTGCCCTACTGGCTTGACACCTTCAGGTGTTCGAACTATTGATCCAAAAACTTCACGTTTTTCAAGTGAAGTTAACTCTGCTTGAATTGCATCCTTCCATCTTGGCCAATCATTTCTCTGTCTGCATTCATCGACAGATTTTGGTGCAAGATCCTTATCTTGTTGCATTATTTCAATGGCAACATTATAAGCAAAAATATTATCGACCACAATATCATTTCGGTTCCACCATTTTCCTGTCGAGACATAACTTATTGAGATTTCTTCATTCTCATTATTTTCAGGTACTTGGACCTCCTCGGTGGTATCACCATTTGTTGTGTCTCTGGGCTCTTCTTGAGCACTCGCCTCCAAATTATGATCATCTTGATCATTTATTCCTTTCCTTTTTCGAGGATTTTTATCTTTGGAACCAAATGGTCTTCCACGTTTTAAGCGTGGTTTAGACTCATTTGCCTGAACAAGTTGTCCTACCGGGACATCAACTCGAACTTGAGCATTAGCAGCTGGGATATGCGATTTAGTAACCCATGGAAGGTTAGTAAATGCATCCGGCAGTTGATTTGCAATATTCTGCAAATAAATCATCTTTTGAACTTCTTGCTCACATTGATTTGTTCGAGGATCTAAATGAGATAGTGACAATGAATTCCAATCTATCTCATTTTTCAACTGCTTATGTTCTCCCCCTAATGTTGGGTATACTGATTCATCAAAATGACAATCAGCGAATCTTGCCATAAATAAATCTCTAGTCATAGGTTCCAGATATTTTATAATAGAAGGAGATTCATACCCAACATATATTCCCAACCTTCTTTGGGGACCCATCTTTGTGCGGTGCGGTGGAGCAATTGGGACATATACCGCACAGCCAAATATTCTAAGATGGGATATATTTGGCTCCCTTCCAAACGCCAACTGTAATGGGGAAAATTCATGATAATTTGTTGGCCTTACGCGCACAAGTGCTGCTGCATGCAAAATAACATGCCCCTATACTGAAATAGGAAGTTTTGTCCTCATTAGCAATGGTCTAGCTATCCATTGGAGGCGTTTAATCAATGATTCTGCTAGACCATTTTGAGTATGTACATGAGCGACCGGATGCTCAACTTTTATTCTAATCGACATACAATAATCATTAAATGATTGAGATGTGAATTCACCAGCATTATCAAGACGAATTGTCTTTATTGCATAATCTGGAAATTGTGCTCTTAACCTTATAATTTGAGCTAACAATCTCGCAAAAGCCATGTTGTGAGTTGATAATAAGCACACATGTGACCATTTTGTAGATGCATCTATCAAGACCATATAATATTTAAATGGTCCACATGAAGGGTGAATTGGCTCACATATATCACCCTGTATACGTTCCAGAAACGCAGGGGATTCAATCCCAACCTTAGTTGCTGATGGTTTGATAATCAGTTTTCCTTGGGAACAAGCAACACAAGAGAATTCCTTAGATTGAAGAATTTTCTGATTCTTCAAAGTGTGTCAATGTGAATTCTCAATAATTCTGCGCATCATATTATAACCGGGATGGCCCAACCGGTCATGCCAAATAATAAAATCATTAGAATCAGTAAACCTTCTGTTTACAATGGCATGTGATTCAACAGTACCAATATTTGTATGGTACAACCCAGAAGAAAGTGCAGGTAATTTTTCGTGCACAATTTTCTTCTCCATATTTATTGTAGTAATATAAAGGTATTCAACCTTTCCTTCATTTGCAGTCTCAATATGATAGCCATTTTGGCGAATAACCTTGAAACTTAACAAGTTTCTTTGAGACTTACTACAATATAATGCATTATCAATTACCAATATCGTTCCTCCAGGTAGTAATAAGGCTGCTTTTCCAGAGCCTTCAATTAATTTTGTACTATCAGATATTGTATTGACATAGGCCTTTTTCATAATCAAATGGACTATCCACCATTTTAAGTGGACAATCATTTTACTTGGTTGATAATAAAAACACTTTTTTTTGAGTATATTTCCAATACATCATGATTACCCATGAGTGACGTATACTATGTCCATTTTTTTTTTTAGGATTTTCCATTTGGTGTTTGGAGGCCGTAGAGCTCCGATTAAATTTGGATCGCGCACTGCAGGGTCCATTTAGGAGTGACGCTACAACATGGTTTTTTTCATACCCAAGAATCGAATCCGAAACTTCTGGTTAAGGGTGAAACAGTTTCATCACTACACCACAATCTATAATTTTTTCTTGTGAGAAGGCGTGATAAATTCTTTAAAAATTTTAGAGTACCTTTTTGAGCTTCAAGACCTCGAGTTCCTCTGGCTAAATGCAGAATTTCTGGAAGAACAAGATGATTACAATCAATTGCATGAATAAATTTTGGTCTCTTTTCTAGAATTATTTATTTGCACTACTAAAATATCGATTTCTCTTTTTTTTTTTTAAAAAGATACAAAAATCAATCTCGTAAAATAATTATTTTTTTGCAAAACACTAACCTCCTGAAGTCGTTTTTTACTATCATACTTTTCCTTTCTTAAATTATAGTGTTTTAGCTTTTTTATTTTGTTCTTAAACAAGTAGTGTTTTAAATAATCAAGAAGATGTCAACAATGTTTTCTAATTTTATCCCTTTTTAAATACAGAGAATTTTACATATTAAAAGAACTACTCCTTCCATTCCATATTAAGTGAATTTTTCCATTTCATATTAAGTGAATTTTTGAGGAATTTTTTATTATTCAAAATAATTGAATTGTTCAAAGTTCAAGATAGATGTTTGAATTTTTTTTTATATTTGTCCTTTGATTTATTGAAGTTTTATATTTTCTAGAAGATAAATCACACTATTTGCAAAGTTATATTTATGATTTTACAGAGGACAATAGTGGAAAGTATGGTTCAAATTATGTCTTTAAATATTTTTCTTAATATATGTGCATTGCCTGACAAATTCATTTAATATGGAATGAAGGGAGTATAAAGAGTCACAATTTTGTAGAAAGCACCACTTATTTAGAAATGGGGGAGGAAGTAGCAAACACAAAGTTTATTCTAAGAAAAGTATATAGTAGTAATAAATTGTAAGATTTGATTTAATAACATATTCTGAAGCTAGTTAATTAATTAGTCATGAGTACCCTGCTAGAAACAGCATATTGTAGAAACTTTCTGCAAAAGATATGCTTAAATCAAAAGCAATTTCATATCACTTACTTCATTGTTCCCTCTTTCATGAGCAAACTTGCAGAAATGTTTCAAAAAAAAAATTAAATTCAATTAGTGGACTGGATATCCTATGGACAACCTTGGATATAAATCCCAAAAAATTCTGAGCTACTAACCTCGAGAAATTCTCCTTAAATATGGCTAGTACAGAGCTATCAATATAGGAATCGTTTGGTTGGAAATAAGTCATTCTGAAATTAATTATCTCGGAATAAGTTATCTCAGAATAAGTTATTTTAGGATAAGTTATTCCATCGTGCATATGGGATAACTTATCCCATTATTATAATATAAATAGTGGAATAAATAATTTCAGAACTACATAATACCTCCAAACAAACGTAGGATAAAATAATCTTGAATTTTATTCCGAGATTATTATATCTTATACTCCCTCCGTTCCTTTTTAGTTGTCATGATAAGATTTTGCACAACCCTTAAGAAAATATTAATTAAGAGTGTTATTTGACTAATATACCCCTTATTAATTCTTTAATCTTTATCTATTTACGGGCCTTTTAATTCTAGAATAATTAATGCTAAGGGCAAAGTTGGGAAAAAATAATTAATTATCTCTTAATTATTAAATTGATAACTATTTTGGACAAATATTTTTAATATTCATGACAACTAATATGAGACGGAAGGAGTACCTCACACCAAACGACTCCTGAAAAGAGGTATCGTACCAAAACAAAATCACATAGTGATAGTTATTATTAAAACAAAAAAGAAGTTTATTCTTATATGTTGTAAGGATACTAATTAATCTTAATGGTGTGAGACATTTACAAGTTAATTTGAAGAATATCGTGCTTACATAGTTCAAAGCAAACAATATCACATCATTTTAAGGGTATTTAAAGTTATTTTAATGCAATAATCGATATTAGAGTCAATGATTTAATTTTAGACAAGTATGGAAATGCAGAACGATGATATAGGGTTCGATGTAGTGTCTTTGTCCATCTACAGACATGTTTACTATCTTTTCAATTTTATTGAATCAATTAGCAAAATGATAAGAATTATAAGTTAAACGTGTTGGATTTAATAATACGACTAATAGAAGCACAACATGAGCTAACGACAATACATTTGTAAGTGAAAATGTCATTTTGCTTCCCATTTCCAAATGATATTGGATATTTCTGCTCTCCAGCAAGATCCCCAAACTATTAAATGCATGGTTTTGTCAAGTTTTTTTTTTTTTTCTAATTAAAAACACACACTTGAAAATAAAGTCCCAAAATACTAAAAGGAAATACAAAACACTATTTGATTATTCAATAAATCAAATCAATGAAGTTACATCTTAGTCCCAATTGATGAGGTGTGTTCTATTTGAAACTTTATACGAAGTTCGATAATTTTCTATAAAGTTTGACTAAAGTATCATATACATTTTTCTTTTATAAAAGTTTGTTAATTTATAAGTCTGTCAATTTTTTTCTTGATTCGCTTTTATATATCAATTCACGCTCCTTCATAAGTGTCATATACACAGATATACCCACTTAAGAACTCAGCGCCATTATTGAGACTAATGCATACTTCATTTCAACTTACATATTCTACGAAACTGACTTATCATTTTTTTTCTTTCTCAATATACATTAATTTGATAAATCAAACAAATGAAGGTACTATAATGTTTCAAGAAAAATACAAGATTAAAAATAGTAGAAAGAGATATTTTATTTGAAAGAAAATGAAACATTAAAATCCAAAGAGATTTTGTGATAGGGAAGCTTACACACCATGGTCCAACCTATCTTACATGTAATTTACAATGACCAAAATCAAATTAAATGCTCCCTCATCAGAAGCACAAAGAATCTCATACAACTACTGCCCAACGTACAATATATCTTATTTTATTCTATAGTTTATGTGTTTTTTTCTCCCTACTTTAATAATTATATTCAAGTGGTATACATATATAGTATATATAAAATATATATATACAGACGATCCATTATCATACCCTACTATACGAATCATTAATAGATGAAAGATAAAGGATGTGAGGGCCATATATATATATATATATACCAGCATTATTGTTTTCTAAAGTGTACGTACGTGTCCTCCAAATTCTGAAGATAGAGACTATACATATTTGCTATAGTTCATCCATAAGTGATATTGCATATTCCTAGTATTAGAAAAAGATATGACAAGTCAGAATTTTTTTTAAGTTGATTTGTTAATTAGTTATTCTCTCACCGCATCGAAAATGATTTTTAGCGATAATTATTTAATTGGTAATAGCTTAATTGCTATTAAATATGTTTTTTTAGTGGCAATTAACACTCTTTGTAAATGTCTCTAAAACCTATAACAATATTAAATTCAATGACAATTAACTACCAATAATGGATTTAGCAGTCTTTATTAATATACGTATTATTACCGCTAAACGTTGTTTTTATTGTAGCATCTGTTAGTTATGGAAGACTTTTGCTCATGACTTGTACATCCTCATAGCTTTTTTGGGTAGGTTAAGGGAGTTTCTTTGTTCGATTAGAGTTTCTTTGTTTGCTTTAGCTTAGATCCTTATGGATTTAAAATGCATAATTAATTTGCGAGGGTACGATCTAAGGCTTGCTCACTTTAATTAAACACCAAAAAAAAAAATTGTATATTTTGTTGAGGGTGAAATTTGCCTAGATTAGTGTTATAAATATTAATTAGTGTTCAAGTTTTACTAAGTGACTGTAAAGAGAAAATATTTACATAGTTTTAATACCAACGACATGCAAATGTATTATTATGAGTTAGGAAATAAAATATGGAAAAGCTGTTGGAGCCAGTCAATTTGTACTGAATATATCAAATTCTATCTATTATTAAATTAGCGGATATATATAACAATAAAGTTATTTAATAATTAATAGATAGCACAAAATATAATAATTATCTTTTTAATTATCCTATAATATGTTTGATTCACAACGTAAAACCTTTGTTTTTTTAAAAAAGAGGCTCCTTTGAACCACATATGCCAAAAAAAAAAAAAGGCCAGTCAATATGCTTTCACTTTTCTGTTTTTGGGGGGTTAGAAATATGCTGTCCCTTTGACATAAATGGTGTTTCTTTTTTACGCTATTTATTTCCTAAATAAATGGCTTTTAATTAAATGATGTGGATGTGTGAACTGCTGGGTAGGAACTCCAGGACCTACTTATGAATCATTGGGGCATTTTCTTTTTAAAAAAATTCCATCCAATGTCCGATATTCATATTGAAATTCAATTAAATTTGAATTTATATCGGAAAATTTCATATTAGGGTTTTACCCTCTTTATCAAAAACGACTCCATACCCAAGAAAACTCGAACCCAGAACCTCTTAGTTAAAAATGAAGAATTACTTAACACTCCACCACAACTCTTATTCGTTCATGCGCTTCTTTTTCAACAATCTTTGTTAGTAGTAAATTGTCAAAAAAGAATACCCCACCAAGGCTTTCATCGTGATTCTTGAAAAAAAGTCGTGATATTCACTTCAATTTGTGCGTATCTTAATGAATATTACAAAATATATATTTTTTATCAAAATAAGTACTATTGAATAATTCTTTCCATTAAAATTTTCATGATTTCAAAAGCAAAATTAATTAAAAATATCATATGATGAACAACTTGCTTAATATATAAGATAGACAGAATTCATCGGTGATCCCTTAAAGTTGGCGTCAACTTTTACTTAGATACTTTAACTAGACTTTGTTCATTTTAGACATCTCATATCACGTCCCGCTGACCCTATGCGCATGTTGACCAAACGAGTCCACATAGATTAAAGGTCCAATTAGGTCATGCCCTTTCATTTTAAAGAGAAAAAATTAAGTGTCAAATAAATTAAATGATTTTGACCAATTAAAAAAGATTTCCCCTCCCACCCCTCACCCCACTTCCCAATCATCTTCTCCATCAAATTAAACTTCTCACTACAACACAGTCATCTTCTTTTTCAAATTTCTCCTTTTTTATTCACATAGTTATTTTCTCCGGCATATTCCTCCATTTTCATGATCTTTTTCGCAAAACCCACTTAATTTCATCATCTTCTTCATCGCATCTTTCTCCCATTTCTTTATTTAATTTGGTATTTAGATATGTAAATATGAAATTTGAAAAGTTATTATGCAGATTTTTTTTTATACTTAATTTTATTCTCCATTTTTTTTTTAAAAAAAGGCGCTAAGATTGTTGTTCCTACCTTTTTCTTGCAATTTCTCTTTCAACTGGTAAAGTCAAATATATATAATGTATTGTTCTCAACAATTTTAACATTATGTTTTCTCACGCAGATAATAAAAAAGTCTGAAAATTGGAATGAAACCCAGAAATTCTTGAAAGAGAAAATGTAAGAAGAGTATTGGCTGAAAAATTAGGAAGAGGAAGAGAAAAAATAAAATAAAATAGGCTAAATAAGCCTCACATACGTCATTAATGAGTGTATTACATTCACTTTGCCACATCAGCAAAAAGTGTCAAAATAATACAGCGCGGCGTGGCATAAATATCTAAAATAAATAAAATTTAATTAAAGTGTCTAAGTAAAAATGTATGTCAACTTTAGAGGCTACCGCTGGTTGAGGCTATAAGATATTAAAGAGGTCAAAAGAAAAAGAGGTATAATTGTACAACATGAACTTTGTTTTTTTGTGAAGTGGAGCTGCTTATTCCTGGCTACCATGATGTTTCCATAGTTCCATTTTCGTTTTGTTTGGCTCATAATGATGGCTTCAAATATTTCTTGGTTTTTTATATAGTCATTATTTCTTTGAAATTATTTTACGCTTTTTAAACAAGAAATTAATGATAGCCTAGTGTATTAAAATAGTGAAATTAGGCGCCCATCCATTATTATCATTGTTACAATATTTAAAGAAAAGGTTGTCTATTTTAACTTGAATCTTCTAAAACATATAGGTATGGAATAATGACATGTAGTCATTCATTTTTAACCAGAAATTTTAGGTTGGAGTCGTGATATGAAATCGTTTTTGTTAGAGAGCATTTTATCCCTAATGTTAAGATTTTCTATCGCGAATTCGAATTTAGTTATAGACCAAATGTCGAATATCGGAGGGAAAAAAAATGATGGAATCCAAGATAGGTAGTTCCAATTTGTGTATTTCATATATAAAGCTTCACTGCACGTTGCTAATCTTGTTTTTGGGATGCTTTTGTTGCTTAGTTGTTTGTCCTGGTATTGGATGTTATAGAAGTTTTACTTTCATCCCAAATGTAAATGAAGGAAAAGACGCGGAAAAGTTCAGTACAAAAGACAAAATAAATTAAAAATTAGTTAGTAACACCTTAGGCTTTCACCTTTTATATATTCTTTAGTACAACCTCAAAGTACTGGAGTATATATCCCCAAAAAGAAAAGGGTATTGCTGTCTTTTAGTTTCCAAAAGTAAAACTGTTTAAGAAATTTTTGATAAGAAATGTTTTCTCTTTAATGAATTTTACCTGAAGTGAATCTAAATTAATCGATTAATAAATTCTAAATGCATAAAGAAATAAATGTTTAACAAAAAGACTGATAAAAAGGTATATATATGGTCAAGCACAAGAAAACAATATTTAAGCAAAATTTGTCTTGATCATGAATCCAAGAATTTATTCATATATATATATTGACAACAAGACAATTGAATTTTCGATCTCTTATTCTTGGGAATCTCAAACTTTGCTTATACGTAACTAAATTCTTTAGTAATTAAGTTTTGAGTGTCCTCTTATGTCTTATGTATTGTTTTTTTGTGAAAAAAATGTTCCAAAATTTAGAAATTTCACATGGGCTTTTTGTGACTTTTACTCAAATGCCATTTAATCATCACATGGAATACAGAAGGAAAGGATTTTGTTATGACACATAAGACAAATATGAACAGTTCCTTATAAATTTTTTGTTTGAAAAATATAATTGAAATAATAAAAATATGTTTTGTTTAATAATTTTTAACTTTTATAGATGAGATAGTAATACACTTTAATATAATACCAAAATAAACATGAATATTGGGATTGAATGTCACGGCGGCCGCTACATCACATACGTACCAAAAAGATAAAAAACATACTCATAATTGTACTAGTATTAATTAGTTTTGGACAAACACATTGACTTGTCCTCACGTTGCATAACATAAAACCCACAAAAGGAAAATTACAAATAAGCCAAAAGTAAAAAAGCATATGTTACGTACAATTTCATGAAAATAACTATGCATTGAACACGAAAATGTAACACTTACCTAACCTATATGTAGATTAGTGGCATATCCTGACAAACTCAGTAGCCCCATAACTAAAACGAGCAATAGATTCGCTTTAGAACTGATAACTTAAAATTCTGGCTCCACATTTGTCTGTCGATCTTGGACTTAATTGACTCGTGATCCCTAGTACTTCCTAGTATAATTTCTTGATCTTGGAAGATAAACAATGGACTCAGAGACTGTACAAGTTCTTTTGCAAGACGTATACATGCTAATGAATCCAAATCTATCACTTAAACTTCTTATTGATGGTACCTTTGAAGATCCATTTTTCCAAATGTCATCATCATATTGTTGTTGATCATCCTTGGAACACTCCACAAATGCAGCAAAAAATGGATCTTTTCTAAAGCTTTTAGCAGCACTTTTTCTTGGAGAAAACTCATCAAGAAAACTAGTAATTTTCTTGGATGAATTTGAAATATTTGCATTTCCAGCTGGTGGTGGCATTAATGGGAGAAGTTGTCCTAGGGAAGTAGTACTATTTTTCTTGGAAAATATTTGTTTTGGGATTCCAGGAAGTTTTTCCCAAGAAAAGGGTATCCCTTTTGGAAATTGAAGAGGAGTTGTTGGGCTAATAGGGGAATTATGATCATCAAGAATATCATGGAAAGAGAGTGATGATCCAAAGGAAGAGTTGGAAGAGTGAGATGGGGAAGAAGAGAGAGATGATGGGCTCCGGCGAGTCGTCGGTGGCGCTGGCTGGAAAACTGGGGTTGAGAATGTGGTGTCATGACTTTGATCATCAACAACATCATTTTTTGGAGTTGGAGTAGTAAGAGTAGAAGCCATTGATTCTTGATGAAGAGAGAAAAATGAAGTGGAAGAGGCACAAGTTTAGTTTCTTTTATGTTGTTGTCCCTTTTGATATCTTTACTCTCTCTTTGTTATGTATGCTAGTATATATATGTTGAAAACATTTTATGTTTTTTTTTTACTTTCGTTATTAAATAATGCTTGTACGTTGAGAAAATTTGACATTTATTGACTTTAACAAGTTTATCAGATATATATTTGCTTTGGGATTGAATTAGATCTGATTAGATTCATTTTTTAACATAATATTAGAGCAAAATTCATCATGATTCTCATTTTCAATATTGGGTTCTCATATTGAATTTTTCACGCACCTGATGTCCAGTTTTAGGCGTGAGGAGGTGTGGAGAGTCTCACACCGACGCAGTCCTTAAAAAATTGAATGGTCTCTTCAATATGATTTAAATAATTCTCACCTTTTGAATTAAATTTTAAGGATTGATTTAAGTCCAAAATCTATTTTTTTTAACAATTAATTGTTTTGCACATCAACACAAATAGCCCTAATTGTATCCACCAACACTTTTTAAAAAGAATCATCTAACTTTTTTTCATTTTTTTTTCATTTTTTTTTCATTTTTTTGTGTGTGCGTCTATTGGAATATGTCTTTAAAATATTTGATTAACCTCTTGGTGTATGTGAGAGTGATTTATTCTTAATATTTCGTGTAATAAACAATATTTTTCACTCTCAATAGATTTTGGTGAATGAGAAATGTAAAAGAGATACATATTATAAACAAATAAAACGGGAAATAAAGAAGCACCCTCTTTTTATTTACGAAAAGGAAAAAAACTCCAACATTTTGTACAATTGGGACCAATATGTCAATAAGAACATTTTATAAACATACAATTTGGTTCAGAGTGGTCCATATTATATACTAATAATTTGTTTAATTTCTTTTATATCGCATTTAGGTTGATGGTCAAAATATTTTGGAAGATATATATAGCTAAACTTTTTTAAGTTGTATTTACCTAGCCAATTTAATCATATATTTTACTTAACTATCAAGATAATTCTAAAAGAGGACATGATAATTATATTCTAGATCACGGGGCCAACATTTGTACGTAGATGTTCTTCAATTTCTTCTGCTAATCATTATGAGAGTTTGACCAAGCATTTTGAGTTGCAATGGAGAAGTAAGGAAAAAAAGAAAAAGTAATGTCATTATTTTTTTATCGAAAAAGTTCTTTATTTTGTGTTTGTCTCAACAACAACCTAACTACAACAACATACCAAATGTAATTTTACAAGTGAGAATCTGAACATGCTAGCGTCTAGGCCTTACCCGATAGAGAGTTTGCTTCATATAAACAATAACATATTCGGTGTAATCCAACAACGCTTGTTTCATCTAGACACTCGGTGTATTTGTCCCAATTCAATGATAAACAAGCACTTGCAATTATACCAACATGCGTTTTGATGCAGTGATGGGTATGGAGAAAATATTATTGAGAGTGCCCCCCCCTCGGACCCAAATAGGTCTTGCAGTACATGATCTGAATTTAGTCGGGGCTCCAATGCGAACTCCACACATTGGCTGGAAAACTAAAAAGAAAGCACTTGCAATTATATAATTTGGAAAAATTACGCGAATAAACAAACATATTGTCACCCCCCGAGACTACACCATTAACGTGGTCGGCACTCGAAAATCATTATTGGTCCCAAGCGAACCACTTAGCATGGCTAACTCACTTAGCGGAAGACTTAACTTATAAAAAGGATTTCAAATGGGCACAAATAGTATATGCAAACTTAACTTCTAGAAATAAAATCTCAATACTCAAATATATAAAGAATATAATTCAATATTTTAAAAACATGAACTCTGAAAATAACTGAATAAACTTTGTCTGTGACTAGTCTATGAAGCCTCTAAAACTGACTCTGAAATAGGTACCGGGACAGGCCCACAGCTACCTCAAACTGGTAAATAAAGACTGAAAGATTAAGACTCAAGAGTGCCTTTGAATGTAAAGAGGTCTCACCAAAAGCTGGATGGAATTCTGATCTCCAACAATGTACCTGTTGAGAATCTCTATCACTTGTGTCTGCATCATAAAACAATGTAGCGCTAAATGGCGTCAGTATATGGAATGTACGGTATGTAAAATAGCTGGAAAAAAACTACTCAAAGATACTCAACTCAACGCAACTCATAGGAATCAACTCTGAAAATAGCTCAACTCAATAAAGCATGCAATATGTGTAAAAGAATGCTTTAAAAGATATGAATAAGTAAGTGTAACTCAGTATATATAAAAATATAATACTTTACTTCTTGGGGAGTTTCTCTAACCAACAACTTATGAGTTACATGATGATACAACGTCTTGCCCACGTTGCCAGAGTCATCTCATACCTTGCAAGGGCATGGGACAAACTTTAACTTATGGATCCATCTTATGAGCCTTCTCAGATACAATGAGGAGTCGTCTGACTTTTGATACGATCCTATCCTACGTTGGCTATGTAGTTTGTGGAACTAAAGTGAATTGACTCTTGTCTAACTCGATGCTCAATACTACTCTCAAAATATATTATGCTCATACTCAATGTTTAAAAACATTCTCTTTCTCGATTTGAGGTAATTACTCAAAAGAGATAAAGGCCTGAAGTATCTCTGTACTCATAAAATATTTGAAAATCAAGGTTTTCCTTTTCTGAACTCATCTTTTCTCTATGAAATAGTTACCGTCTCAACTCAATGAATGCATTTAAAATATAATTTTAACTTCTCAACTCAATCTCAAAATAGATGTTAAATGTGCTCAACTCATTTATACTCAATAATTCTCATGCTCAAAATAGTGATTAAAAGACTTCTCAACTCATGCTCAAAATGATAAATAAAAGACTTCTCAAACTCAACTCACGTTCAAACTCTTTTTCAATTAAGTGATGAAAATAATTACTCATCCTTTAACCCAAATAATGCATAAATAATTAATGCAAAACTCAACTAGGGTTCATGTGAGTGCAAACATGAATCCATAATCTCAAAAAAAAAACTCAACTCGAGAAACTCATCAAGGTATAATTGAATATATATAAGAACACAATGGAATTTACTTAGATAACTCAAGAATTCACATTATCGGAATTAAATACTCAGCTTATAAGTTGAAAACTGCTTATAAGTTTAAAAAAAAATAAGTTGGTGCAGCCCAACTTTTTTTTTGACTTATAAGTTGTTTTCAACTTATAAGTTGCTTAAAATAAGTCCATCCAAAGAAATTTAATTGTTTATTGGGGCTTATTTTAAGCACAAAATAGCTTTAAGTTGATGAGTCAAACACTCGAAAAAACTAAAAACAACTTATAAGCAGCTTATAAATCAATCCAAACGGCTCTAAATTCCAACGAAGCAATGAAGTAGAATCTAGTAAAATATTAGTCATGAACTAAATATTTTTTTTCTTCTCATTTTGGTGCCTATAATTGTTAATTGAGAAGAATATTATAATTTTGGGAGGGGACATGAGAAATGATGGTATAAACAATTATTGGATTCCATCTTCCATGGCCTTATTTTTCACCTACCAAAAGATATCATAGTTATCTCATGAATTATTGGGAGGCTTTAATAAACATTTTTCAAATGTCACCAAGCATGGATCTCGAACTTACTTTATTCATAATTAATCTATTCCATATGATAAACTTCTCTTCTTTCTTTCTTATTTATTTTCTTGAATATGAATATTCATAAAAACTGATTTTAATACATATTAGTTGGAGGGGGTAAGGGTAACAAAACACGAGATTCTCGTTATAGTTTATGCTCCACATTTTGCTCAATGATCTGTCACTTGCTTGATTTCTCCCTACTTTGAAATTATATAATGTTATCATATTAAGTGGGACTTTAATTCCCGACATTGATCCCTATTAATCAGACTTCAATATATATATATATATATATAGATATTGATCATAGAGTGAAAAATTTTTAAAAATAATTTTTTTAATGAAATTAAAAAAAATAAAAGTTTCAAGAAGCGTGTTAGGAATTTCATGCTTGTTGGAAGTCCCACAGCGATGTGATTAGATGGTGCAATTGGATTGTTCTTTATAAGATCTTAAACAATTTTTACCTCATTAGTTATCTTTTTAAATTGAGTTAGATCGAAAGTTTATTTTATTATAATAGTATCATAGGCAAACTCATTTCAATTTTTAGTTTATCTGAGATCAATCTCCCATATTATATTATTCATGTTCCAATCGACGACCTGAACACATAGGCGTATTAGAAATCACGAATGACCTCTTTTGAGGTTGAAAATCAAGGACAAATTCATTTTCATTTGATAAGGCCCAAAAAGTTACTTCATTTAGAACAAAGGTTGGATGTAATATAATTAATGTTGACATACTTGTGCTTTCCAAAAAATGGCCTAGCTTAGATCTTCTCAATTATATATATAGTTATTGTCCAAGCTAGAGCTACTAATTAAAAACCACAATCCTTGTCTTAAAAGAATATTACTACATGTTGTGCTAAATACCAAAAAATTCTGATAGAAACGCCTGGCCACGGGATTGTCTATAGCATAAGAAATATGAGGATAAAGAGTTAAAGGGCCATATATGTACACACTCAATTTGCTAACGACATGCAAACACATAAAACCAAAAAACAAAAACAAAACTCAAGGTGCTCGTGATCTGAATGAACTACTTCTTGGAATTTGCCATATGATTATGGGGCCCTATGCCCTCCATGAATGTTTTTTTTTTAATCTCTATTCTTATTTAGCTTTTTCCCTTTTATTTACAAGAAAAACTATTATAGGAGAGTCCTTAGTCTCGATTGAAAATTTTTATTATGCAAGATATTATTAGCTAATTTATTATAAAAAAAATTGTGAATAAATAGATTAGAACCTTAGATCTCTTGTAAGTAAAATTTTAACTAAACCAACAGAATAAGTCTAAATTTTATATGTGAGTTTGCTAATAAATATTAAGTATTATCTTGCTCTACACTGAAGTTTTTGCCATAAATTACTGTTCAAAACAACATGACACCCAGAAATTAAAAATCCTAAATCCGCCTCTAGATCTACATCGAATTTATGTTTAAATCTACTAGCTCATTTTTCATGTATTTCTACTTTTTGGGTTTCACGTGCATTGCGCTCAATCAAATCAAAAGGAACATAATTCAAAGCACATGTTGAGGCTAGTAGTTAAAAATACTCTTTATTAGAGTACCAAAAATAACTAGAATTATGTTTTTTTGTAAAGTTTAAACAGCAAAGTTACGTTGTTCCATTCATCGAGAATTAAAGCAAACCCTCAAATTCAAACATATAAGTTTTCATTGTTAAGTTCGAAAGAAAAAGAAAAACTTTCATTTTTTGAGTTAGCAAAAAAGGATACAACTGTTATAAAACAAATTAACTTAACAAATTAATAAGAAAAAAGAGTCAATAAAAGAAAGAGAGAGTTGAGAGAATATCAGTGTGTGTATGCATTACACATTGCATGAGGCTATTTATAGCCTGACGATCTAAGAAGATAAGGGAGAGAGCAATATTATTCTTTTAAATGGGTCCCTTAAGGAAAGTAGAACATCCACTACTTTTCTTTCATAACATTCCCCTTTGGATGTCCACGGGTAATGCGCCTCATTAGAAACTTTACAAGAAATAATATATATAGTTATCCTGAACACCATAGATATTGTGTCTTGTTAAAACCTTACTAGAAAAAATTAGTGGAAAAAATTCTAGTGAAGAAAAAAGAGTACACACATCTGCTAAAATGCCTTGAGTGCTGCCTCATTAAAAACCTTATCAGGAAAATCCAGTGGGATAAAATCTTGGTTAAGGGAAAAAGAGTACAACGCGTATTTTACTCTCCCTGATGAAACTTTATTTGATATTTTGGAGACGACGCATTCCAATCTTATATCTTAGCTTCTCAAAAGTTGATGTTGGTAATTCATTTGTAAATAAATCTGCAAGATTATCACTCAAACGAACTTGTTGTACATCAATATCACCATTCTTCTAGAGATCATGTGTGAAGAATAATTTTGGTGAAATATGTTTTATTTTGTCTGTTTTTATGAAGCCATCTTTCAATTGAGCTATACACGCAACATTATCTTTGAATATAAATGTGGGTACTTTGACATCATTTTTAGGCCGTATCTTTCTTTGATGAACTGTATCATTGATCTCAACCACACACATTCTCTACTTGCTTTATGAATTTTTATTATTTCAGCATGATTTGAACAAGTAGCAACAATAGACTGCTTTGTAGATCGCAATGATATAGCAGTTCCTCTGTATGTAAATAGATAGCCTGTTTGAGATTGAGTTTTATGTAGGTCTGATAAATAATCTGCATCTGCTTAACCAGTAAGGTCTGCACAACATTTGTTAGTATAAAACAAACTCATATCAATGGTACCCTTTAGGTATCGCAAAATATGCTTGATACCGTTCCAATATCTTTGCGTTAGGAATGAACTATACCTTGCCAACAAATTAATAAAAAATGTTATATTAGGCCTGATTGCGTTAGCAAGATACATAAGTGCACCAATAGCACTGAGATATGGTACTTCAGGATCAAGAAGTTCTTCATTTTCTTCTGAAAGATGAAATTGAACAACCATTGAAGTACTTAATGGATGTGCTTTATCCATGTAAAATAGTTTTAAGATTTTCTCAGTATAGGCAGATTGGTGGACAAAAATCCTGTTTGCTAAATGTTCAATTTGTAGACCCAGACAAAGTTTTGTCTTTCCAAGATCTTTCATTTTAAATTCTTTCTTTAGATATTCAATTACTTTTTGAACCTCTTAAAGGGTTCCAATGACATTTATGTTATCAACATAAATGGCGAGTCTAACAAACTCTGATTTCATTTTCTTAATAAAAACACATGGACAAATGACATCATTTATATAACCATTTATCAATTACTCACTAACGCAATTATACCACATACGTCCTGATTGTTTTAGAACATATAATGATCTTTGCAATTTGATTGAGTACATCTCCAGAGACTTAGTACATGCTTTAGATAATTTTAATCCTTTGAGATTTTCATGTAAATTTCATTATCATGTGAACCATAAAGGTAAGTTGTAACTACATTCATTAGATGTATTTCAAGATTTTTATGTATAGCTAGACTGATGAGATATCAAAATGTTATTCCATCCATAACAGGTGAATGTGTTTCTTTATAGTTGACCCCGGGTCTTTGAGGGAATCCTTTTGCAACAAGGCGTGCCTTGTATCTTACAATTTCATTTCTCTCATTTTGTTTTTGCACAAAAACCCATTTATAGCCAACTGATTTTACACCTTCAGGAGTTTGGACTACAGGTCCAAAAACCTCACGTTTAGCAAGTGAGTCTAATTTTATTTGAATTGTCTTTTGCCATTCTGGCCAATCACATTTATGTCAACATTCTTCGACGGATTTAGGCTCAAGACTTTCACTATCTTGCATGGGGTTAATTACAATATTATATGCAAAAATATTATCAACCGTGATTTTTGATCGGTCTAAATTTATCTCATCACCGATAGAATTTATTGAAAGTTCTTCATTCATTTGAGTTTCAGGTTCACTGATTTCTTCTGGAATATCAGAATTACTCAAATCTTGACCTTCTTCAGAAGGTTCTTATGTAGTATCATCTTTATTATTCCTTACGCTTCTCTTTCTGAGATTTTTATCCTTTGAACCCAATGATCTACCACATTTCAGGCGTGTTTGGGATTCAGAAGCTATGATACTAATAGATGATGCTTTTGGGACATCAATCCAGATAGGCACATTCACTGCAGGAATATATGACTTAGTTATCCGTTTCAAATTAGTAAATGCATTTGGCATTTGATTTGCTATTTTCTGTAAGTGGATGATCTTCTGGACCTCCTGCTCACATGTGTGGGTACGTGGATCAAAATGAGATAGTGATGAATTTTTTCACGCAATTTCTCTTTCTCTTTTGGGTTCTTTTTTTCACTCCCCCTAATTGCGGAAAAGTTATTTCATCAAACAGACAATCTGCATATCGAACAGTAAATAAGTCTCTTGTCAATGGTTCAAGGTAGTGAATTATGAAGGGTGAGTCAAACCCAATATATATGCCCAACGTTTATTGAGGGGCCATCATTATACGTTGTGGTGGTGGTACAGCCACGTATACTGCACAATCTAAAATTTGTAGATGGACTATATTTGACTTATGAACAAATATTAATTGTGAAAAAGAGTATTTATTATAATTTATTGGTCTAAGATGTACAAGTGTTGTTGCATGTAAGATAGCATGACCCCAAACAGTAATTAGCAATTTTATTTTCATAAGTAGAGGTCTTTCTATCAATTGTACGCACTTAATAAATGACTCTGCAAAACCATTTTGAGTAGAACATGAGCAATAAGATGTTCAATTTTTATCCCAACTGATAAGCAATAATCATCAAAAACTTGAGATGTAAATTCTCCAACATTATCAAGGCGAATAGCTTTAATTGGATAATCTGGGAATTGCGCCCTTAATCTTATTATTTGTGCTAATAACTTCGTAAACGCTAGGTTATGAGATAATAAAAGGCACTCATGAGACCATCTTGATGATGCATCTATTAGGATAATAAAATATCTAAACAATCCACTAGGTGTTATGCCCTATTTTTAACCGAGGTTAGATATAAAGCACAACATATGGACTCTGAAAAAGATTAATTATTGTATAGAGTCGCCACCTAATTTATTAAGGAAAATAAGGAAAACCTATTTGATGCATGACCTGTATGACTCACGTTTCAATCTGCGAAAAACCAGTTTAGATTCTAGGTAAGGGTTTACATTATTCCAAAGGGAAGGTGTTAGGCATCCTTCGAAATCCACAAAATGTGGTACCCAGCTAGACTTAATTCATCAAAAAGGAAGGAGATAAAATTATTATTTGCAAGTATAACAAACATATATATAAAAATATATACACTAAAATTGTATAAGAATATATCTATAAAAAAAAGTATGTACTAAGTAAGTAAAGTATATTATCACCAATTATGTGTAGAAAAATATGAGGAAGGTATATGTATATATATAAAAAAGTAGTTTTTATGCAATATTAAAAGAATAGCCCTTTATTTATATTAACAAAGAACTCTTTTATCATATGAAAAGAAAAATAATTTTGAATATCATTTGCAGAAAATATCTCTGAATACATGTACAGACACTTGGTAAAATATTAATAATGAATAAATTATTATCAAAATAATTTTAAAATATGTGTGTATATATACTACCAAAAATAGAATTCTATTTTATAGTAAGCTCAGAGGCGTAACTGTAATAAGTGTTACATTTCTATTAGAACGTCATGGTGATTCGTAAAAAAAAATCAATTCAATTGTTCAAAAGAGATTTTAAAAGAAAATAGTTTAATTTAAGGAGTCACCATAATTTTAGGATAATTAGAAACCAATCAAATATTTAAAAATGTCTACAAATTCAATGGATCCTATGTAAGGGGTTCAAGTTATTTCAAAGGGAAGGTATCAGCATCCTTCGAAATTCAACTGCAGGTCCCAGCTAAACTCAACTTTTAAATTGAGGAGATGAAAATATTGCGCAAATATGTAATGAAACATACATAAAGAATAAATTAAAACAATAATATAAGGAACGGCCTAATGTTTGCCTAACGTCAATAATATACACAATAATAAATTAAATATATTATTCGAACATAATTCGAATAGCTTTCTCAGGAAGCAATTCTGAGTACCTGTAAAAGACTTAATAGAAGTGTTAGTAAGGAATAAATATGATGATGATGATGATGATAATAATAATAATAATAATAACTAAAAATAAAATCCGTCTTATAAACATGGAAGGCCTTGGAAATCGACGGTAATTTCTTCATCGACCTATTAGGTGTAATCTCTATTTAATATGATGAATTACAATAATAATTAAAAATAATAAAATTATTTCAATAAAATGGCGTGAAAGCCATGACAACCAATAATTGATGAAACAATCGACATAATAGAGACAACATATAAGATATTTGAGAAGTGAAATAATAATAGCGTAATTAATAACATAATAAGAAATACACTAGATAAAAGATGTAAAATTCAAACCAACAACAATAATTCAACAAAAATAGTAACATAAACAAAATAACAAAAGAAAAAAAAACTAGTGAATATTTACATCATCAAGCACCAACACCCACAAAAATAAATGTACAATATGACAAAAAAAAATAAGTGAGAAGATTTTATCAATTAACTTAAACACATGATAATATAAAAAATAAAATAGTAATACTAAAGTTAATGACAAGTGAATCAACCTAGCTTTAGTATATCCTACATAGTCAAAAAGAATAAAAATAATAATATCAACATCCATTAAATAAGAAATCATGTATTAAAGAAAATAAATTATTACTAATCATCAATTATAATCCTTTGATGAATAAATATAGTCAAAACAAATGAAGTTAAACTATTAACAAAAGTAGTCAAACAAAGTTAAAAATAGATACAAGATAACTATAAATAAATAAAGTATACACTAATCATCAATTATAATTCACCAACAAACAAAAGTGATGAATAAATATAGCCAAAACAAATGAAGTTAAACTATTAACAAAAGTAGTCAAACAAAAACAAAATAATAATTTTCACTCAACAAACAATAGATATCACTAATAGAGAGATATAATGGAGACAACAACAATAAAGTAAAAAAAATAATAGAAACAAATCACAATAATTATATCTATCATCAAACAAAGTAGATTAAAACTATCATATCTTTTAAAACAATCAATTAAAATAATCAAAAGCAAATATATATGACAATAGATGTCACTAATAAAAGATATGATGGAGACAACAACAATAAAGTAAAAAAATAATAGAAACAAATCACAATAATTATATCTATCATCAAACAAAGTAGATTAAAACTATCATATCTTTTAAAACAATCAATTAAAATAATCAAAAGCAAATATATATGACAATAGATGTCACTAATAAAAGATATGATGGAGACAACAACAATAAGTAAAAAAAATAATAGAAACAAATCACAATAATTATATCTATCATAAAATAAAGTAGATCTATAAACAAAAAAAAAGTAAAAACAACAATGAAAAAATAAATAAAAAAAAACAAAGGAGAGATAGAGTTGTTACTTGTTAGTTTCTTACCGGATTTACCACGCGATAGCTAGTTGTTGTTTCCCGAAGATGGAGTTACTCCGGAGGTTATTGATTTAACACTATTAGACTTTGTTTTAGCTTGCAAAAGATAACGTAAAATATAAACTTAAACTAAAATCTCCGTCTTTTTTTTTAATGGGGAGGCCTCGAAAATCGACGGAAAGATTTTTTCATTGGCCAATTACAATTTGAACTATATATAAATTTGAAGTAATATTTCATATTATCACTTAAGGCTATACAACAACAACAACAACAACAAACAACAACACTTAAGGCTATCAAAACAGTAAATCTGACCAAAAATGTACCTCATGTTGTACCTAAAATTTGAAACTCCAAACGGCAAAACTGGACTTTGTGTCCTTCATGAAAGTTGTAGATATATGTCTTAATCTTGCAAAAAGAAAAGAATCATCACAAAATATATTTTGTACAAAACGATATGATCAAAATACTAGCGGTTGTACATGCTGGAATTTTAAATAAAAATCTGGACAAAATTTGTCCTATGTTGCATCCTATTTTTCGACCCAATAACAGCAGATCTAGGCTCCAACATAAACATAAAAGTTGTAGGTACGTGTTTCATCTTTCCAAAACATATTTATTTACTAAAAACAAAGATCTATACAATGAGATACGCCAAAATTACTAACAGCTATGCAGTTTCAAAAATCAATTTCGATTTACTTACCAACAAGGGAGGGGTTGCTTTGTTCTAGCTGAAAGGACAAGTTTTCTTGGTGAATTTTGGTGAGGGATTATGCTGGAGAAAGGGATCAAAGTATCTTCTTGGCTTTAGAGATTTGAAATTGAGAGAGAAAGTAGAATAGAAAGTCTTCTTAGGTGATACTTATCACCTAGCACTTACTAGGAAGGTGCTTGCCCAAAAAGTAAAAGTGGGCAGCTCAAATTCATACATATATGCATATGTGTATATGTATATGTAAAGAAAAATTCTAATTAGCAGTTTACATAAATACCTCAATACGATCCCCTAAACTACAATCGCAAATCTATGGTAAACAAATTTTAAAAATCACTCAAAATGTCATCAAAATGACTTAACGAATCATTACAAAAAAATTATATATGTATCGATATGTAACACAAAAATAAAAAATGTAATCGGTATTTTGGAAGATATTGTGTTGTAAAGAATAAATTACAGTGTTATGTTGTGTACGCTTAAAGATGACTGTAAAATAGTGTGACTATTAAAATTTATAATGACAATAAATTGATAAAAAATTTATTATTTACGAAATTAAGAATGTTTATCCATAAATTATTAAAAGGGAAAAAATGAGAAAAACAATTCATGAAAATGCTAAAATAAGGATAATTATTAATAAAAAAATTTAAACTAAAAAAAATGTGTAAAATATTATATTTTGTGTTCTTTAACAATCAAGTAGTCTTAAGACGTTAATTTTGAGTACAGAGAGCCAAAATTGGGTGTCAACACTAGGTAGATGAATATGTCTACATATATTCCCATGTATATGCTCTAAAAAGTCAGGAGATTCGATATCAACCTTCAGGGTTGATTGTTTGACAATTAATTTGCCCTGATAACAAGCAACACATAAAAATTCATCATTCGTAAGAATCTTCAGGTTCTTTAACGGATGTCGAGTTGAATTTTCAAGAATTCGTCTCATCATTATTGATCTAGGATGACCTATTCGATCATACCGTAGCACTAATGTATTTAGATCAGTAAACTTTTCATTTACGATCAAATATGCTTCAATTGCACTAATTTCTGCATAATATAGGCCAGACGACAAAGTTGGTAATTTTTTCAAAATATATTTCTGTCTTGAGACGCTCTTGGTTATACCAAGGTATTCAATATTCATTTTATTTAGTGTCTCAACATGATATCCATTTCTGCGGATATCTTTAAGACGTAACAAGTTTTTTGGGAATTTAAAAGAGAACAATGCATCTTCTATAACAATCATTGTCCCCTTAGGCAGAAATATAGTAGCTCTTTTGGAGCCTCCAATTATTTTTGAATTATCAAAAATTATAGTAACATTTTCTTTTCTTCTAAGCAAGTAGGAAAAATATTTCTCATTTTTAAAAATGGCATGAGTCGTTCCACTATCAATTACATAAATATTCTCATGATTGACCATTGATACAAATAAAATTTGAGGCATATCCATATTTTTCTTCAAAAAGAAATAAAGTAAACATTATAATTAAAACATAGCTCATTATATAAATTTTATTTATTTACATGAATTAAAAAAATATAAACATATTATTTAGTACAATAAATGAAAAGAAAATTATTTAAATATTATCAGGCTTATCAATATTCATATTTCCTCTTGAGAAATTGAAGAAATCAGCTACATCCAAATGCATGCTCAATATTGTCTTCAGAGATAAAAATTTACTGAGGATTATTTTGTGCTCTCTTTAAGGATGCTTGATATAGCTGAATCAGATGTTTGTTGATCGGCAGGTCCGTGATCAGTGTCCATACCTCCACATCTATAACATATACTTTCTGAATTTTTCTTTGGTATAACTTCTTGCTTTTCACTCTTCTTTCTGTATTGCTGATCATTTCTCAATGCCAGACAAGCATCATAATTATAATTTTCTTCTTCGACCACGACTGAGGCCATGACCTCTTTCTCGTTTGTTATAGTTAGCGTAATTCACTTCAGGGAGTGGCAAAGAATCAACTGACCGACTATCATGATTTTTCATTAACAGTTCGTTATGTCGTTCAGCAATAAGAAGGTGAAAGAGTAATTCAGAATATTTTTTAAAACCCTTTTCGCGATATTGCTGCTGCAGGAGCATATTTGCCGGTGGAAATGTGGAACATATTTTTTTCAAGTTTGTCTTGCTTAGTGATTTTTTCTCCACATAATATTCAGTTGTATTTTTAAACTTCATTAATCTGAAATTGTGTCAATCATGACGTGCCGTGGAAGGATGACCAACTTCAGGTGGTCATATCTTTTTTTAGATTTTTTCACAGTTTAAGGGGGTATTTTAATATGTGGTACTGTAATTTTAACCCTCGGCAAGATGGTGGCGGAGAAATATCATGGCTTTGGCACGATTTTGACTAGATGCCTTATTGTCATCTTTGATGGTGTCTACTAGACCCATCGATTCTAGGTGTATTTCGGCATCTAGTAATCATGATGAGTAGCCTTTTCCAAATATATCAAGAGCAACAAATTCAAGTTTATAGATATTAGACATTTTAAGAAAATAAAATTCTTACTCTTTTGTTACCTATTTAAAATAGCTCAAAGTGATGGAGTCTCGTGCTGATAATGTGTTATAAAATAATGTCACGACCCAAGCCGAGGGCCTAGACGTGACATGGCGAATGAGGAACCCGAAAGTACCTCAAACAAGCCTCTTAACATTCTTTTAGTCTTTCATAGGTAATGATGATAAATAAACAAGCGGAAATCATAATAAATCTTCAACTTACATATGTCCAACAATACCTCTAACTATTAGATTTAACGGGGCTAAGACAAGTCCCTAGCTCACCCTCAATCATAATAGAAGAAATTCCATAGTAAAATATCTTAACATATCATAAACTAGAAAGATAAAGGAGTATTGTTCCCGGAACATGGGAACTCACCAAAAGTAGTCTTCAATGGAATATCAACTAGCCACGTGGAGGAGAATGAGGAGGAGCACTGATCCCTACATGGTGATATCATGTAGGCAAAAGAGTATGCGTTAGTACTTTGAATGTACTAAGTATGTAAGGATGCATGAACATTGAGAAAACATTAAAATATTTATGTAATATGGAACATAATTTAATGTATGCATAATAAATCATATATATATATCCTTTAAAACATTCATTTTGTGGGAAATTAACCATAACCGACATTTAAGACCATGCGAACTATTACATGGAATCCAACATAACCCCCTACGTTGGCCGGGGAGACTACTTGCCAGGTAAAACTCCGTCAACTTCATTCATTTCTTTAACTTTAACTTTAAGGGCTATTTTATGGATCCATTAGCCTAAGCCTACAAGGGCTCCTATGTTGGCACATAGTTAATGAGACAAGGGGTTGCTACTAGGATTCCCTTACCGAATCCCACCTCAATACCTCATTCGGTGCTAAGTCAATCCCACGGAATAGTTTAATACTTCAAAATATTCATAGCATATAACTTGAGAATTCAAACATCATATTCGGTAGAATAGCTCATTAAAACATTTGATAATTCAAATATGCAAGAATTATCCTTATTGCATAAAGAATCCATGATTCATATCATTTCATCATTCTTCCATTTCATAAGACTCCCTTTTTGATCATAGATATTGCTTTCATAAATATTTATTTGGAGTCAAACTTTTCAAGTCAAACTTTATTAAAAACATAGTAAAATTAGGTGGGTTCAAATCACTTCAACTTAAAAACATGTATGTAAATAAATATACATAAATACTTTGAAATCCATTAATTAAAAGTCATGCTTTAAACAACCCACCATGAATTTCAAGAACCTTTAAATAGATAAATAAAAGAATTACTTGCAAACCATCAATTCATACATATGAAATTATGTTGCATCAAAATAGAACAATAATCATTAGTTTAACCATGATTCATACTATTAAGAAAAAAATAAAAATTACCATAACAAAAATATTACTTGAAATCAAGAGACTTAATTGAAAGAGTTTTTGGACTATATGGATGGAAGAATTCATGGATAAACACCACATAACTTAGAGTAAAGTTTAAAGAAAATAAATATAATTTATCATATAATCAAACTAATTTAGACATGAGAGTGGAAGGAATACTCTCATTGAAACCTTACATACCTGGAAACCGAAGCTTTAGTTGGTACCGGAAGACTTAATGACCACTCTTGAGTCCTAGCTTCTCTCCTTGCCGGAACGTTTTGTGTACTACCCGAAATATATGAATTACCGGAATAGTATTTCTTCACTACTAAGAACTAAAACTATATTTGAGAATGTGTAAAGAAGTGTATAGAGAGAAGATTTGCTTGAGAAAGTTTGATGAATAAAATGAGGAAATAAGGTGGGTATTTATATGTGGGAAAGAGGACCTAACAATAAATAAAATAATTATAAATAAAAATCTGAAAATTTAGTGGAATATATTGATGTCATGGATGATGTTAAATGGAGGACAATTTATGTCATGACTGATGTCAAATGTATCTAGATCTTTCTATGGTAGGTGAAATGAGTTATCTTTGACAGAATACTCTTTTTGGGAGCTACTTTTGAATAAGATAAATTCCTTATTAGGATTTGGTATCTTCATAAGAATTGTAGATATGGAAGTCTAGTTTCATATCGTTTAAGAATCAACCAATTTGGATAAACCTACAGTGAGATATGATTTTTCTTCTATAAACACTCATTTCCGTCACAGCATCCTACCTTACAAAGATTAATTTATTTGACCTTCTTAACCTCCGAATCTTAAAATATGGTCTTCATAAAAGTTGTAGGTAATGATCTTGTGGTTACTCAAAAATTTGAATCACTCAATTTGGATATTCCTATGAAAAGTTATGACTAAAATACAGAGGTTGTATCATGTTTAGGCAAAAATTGAAACATCGTATACAACGTTTTTAGGGGATGTTACAAATAAACTAACTTAACAAATTAATAAGAAAAAGAGACAGTAAAAGAAAGAGAAAGTTGAGAGAATATCAATGTGTGTATGCATTACACATTGCAATGCATGAGGCTATTTATAGTCTGATGATCTGAGAAGATAAGGGAGAGAGCAGTGTTATGTTTTTAAGTGGGTCCCTTAAAGAAAGTGGAACATTCACTACTTTTCTTTCATAACAACAACAATTATTATTATTATTTTAATAGACATGAACATTGCATTTTCGGGTGTGGTTGAGTTGGTTTGAGGGGAGGCTTCCACAAGGGAGGTTGCGGTTTCGAACCCCCCTAATGCCTTCTCAATCTAGCTTGTCGCACGGGGACTACCTAGTGTGTTTTATATCTCCTGAGGGGTTTTACCAAGTGCTCACCACAGAGTGGTCACCCGAAGGACAAAAAATGTAGAGGTTGTAGCAGCAGTAAGGGGTAGGAAAACGTTTTGTTAGAAGAATTACTAGTACCTACTTGTCACTATTTTGCTCCACGGGGTGAGATATTTTTATCTTTAATTAAAGATTTTGAATTTTGAGTTTTGCATATGAATTTTTTTTTATAAGCATTATCACTCAAGAGTGGATCCTGTAATGCACAAATATATTTGAATTAATCGGATTTCAATAGAAATACCGAACATCGAGTGAATAAACAAAGCAAGAAAAAAAAACTATTTAGCTGAACTTGGAAACTTGTGTACTCGTGTAACACTTTCCATTTTTACAAAAAACTTTTTTCAAAAAGAAAAAATTGTTTTGTGATAAATCTTAATAGATGTTTGGACATGCAATTTTGAATCATGATTTCAAATCTCAAATTCACTAAAGAGTAGGATTTAGGATTGCAAATTTTTTTAATGTAAAACTTGACCCATAAGTTTATTTTTTATAAAATAAAAAATGGAGAAAAAAAGAATCATCATTTTAAATTTAAAAAATAATAATTTATACTCGGCATGATGAGATTGATGTCCCTATCATGTGAAATGATTATATTAAAGAATAACTAGTTACTATTATTGTTAACTAGTGAATATTTATTAAATTATGTGTAATTGAAAGTTTGTAATCGCAAATATTTTTTTATAAAAAGAACATGGATACATGTGATTTATCAATGCAGTGTCTTATGATATTTCAATATCTTGTTTATGAACTATAGTTTGCTCATTTGATAAGATTATATAAGAATTGCAATTTTTCTAATAGTTTTACAGCTTGTGGGTTTTGAGGAAAAAAATATAACTTAATAAATTCAAATTATATGTTTAAACAAAAACTTTAATTTTAAATCAATTTGATATCACATCATAATTTAATTTTAAATCATATCCAAAAGCGGCCTTAGTTATTAATTTTACTCCCAAAAAATGCGTTATTGGGGGTGTCATAATCACCATAATTCACGTGCAAAAGGGTGTTGATCCAAGTCTTGAATTTGTTCTAATAAAATTTATATATGTATATAGTATGAACTAGTGATCAAGTGTTTTTGTCCCACTCTGTTTGTTGTCATCATAACCTTGTTATAATTCTGTCTTCATTTTATTATTTACTTGAGCTTTACTTCTCCCAATGCTGATTCACTTTGCCTGTACAATGTTTTATTTGCTTTGTGCCTGACATTAATTCATTAGGTCAATAATCAAGATTGATTTTCCATCTTGTGACTATATATAGTTAGAAGCTATATGCATGGTGAAATATTGAAACACACGAGTTTAATTTGTGCCAAAAAGTGCATTACGTTGGTTCGTTGTGTTTCTTTATCTCCCTTTAAATCGTAAATATTTATAAGAGATAAATTCTTTTTTTTTAGTTTCATATTTAAATTATTGGAGTGTGGGTTTCATACCTAAACTATTACTTATTAGTTTGAGAAACACACATCTCTCATCATGGTGTGTGTACTATACTCTTTCTTTTATTTAAAAAAAATTGTCACATTGCACTTCACATGGACAAAGTATTCCATCTTAACAAAAATTAAATAAATCATTAGAATTAGTTAAAATTAAAATTAAAGTATTACTATCTCCCGCCCAAAAATAATTATAAAATAAAATATAAGATATTTTTCTTACCTCACTCCACCACTTTCTCTCACCATACCCCCCCACCCCAGCCCCAACCCCAATTTTTAGTTTTCTTTTTATTTATTAAATTTCTTTTATAAAAGTTTTTAAAAAATTCTTACTTCATCTCTCCACCCCTACACCCCCTCCCCTTCAAATAATAATTTAGATATTTTTATTTTTTTAAAAAAAATCTACCCCGCCCTACCTAACCCTCCATTTTCAATTTTTTTCTCATTTTGTGGTATATATATATATGATTTTAGAAATGTATTTTTTACTTGCCGCAAAACTTTTCTTAAAATAAAAATTTTATTTCTATTATATTCGGCACGCAAGTAGGAAAAAATATTTTACTAAAAATATATGTACATATCTAACACAAAACGACAAAAATATATTTAAAAAATATATAAAATTAAGAGCGGAGGGTTAGATGAGGTGAGTATAATTTTATTTTATTTAAAAATAAAAATAATAACATTTTTTAGGAGGGAGTGGAGAGGGGGTGAAGTATGTATTTTTTAAAAATATTTTATAAAAAAGATTTAAAAAATAAAAGGACATGGATTGTTAGGGGGGGGGGGGGAGGGGGGGAGGTGGTGGAGTGCGTGAGCAAAACATTTTTAGACCTCATATGAGGAATCATTTCTAGGGCATATTTGGACAATTGAATAAACTTCAAACTATACTCTTTCAGAGTCATACTCTCTTGCTTGAGGTTCACAAACTCCTCAATTTTTGCTTCACGTAGCTCTTGGGGAAAGAAGTTATCAAGAAATGCTCTTTCAAACTCATCCCAAAGAGCAGGCTCTGCATCCTCACCTCTACTTTCTTCCCACTGGTTATACCAGATATTTGCCACATCCTTGAGTTGATAAGACACCAACTCAACCCCCTCGATCTCTGTAGCATGCATCGCTTTTAGTATCTTCCACATCTCATCAATGAAATTTTGGGGGTCTTCATCAACGTTAGAACCCGTGAAGACCGGCGGATTCATTCTCAGAAAATCTCTGATCCTCGTGGCAGCAGACGGCTCTTGATAACTAGAGCTAGGAGTTGGTGAACTTTGGCTACTATTTCGAGCAGCCACCAACTGGGTGAGCATAGCAATCGCTCCTCGAAAATCTTCCTCAGAAGTAGGAGTGGTCTGAACAGTAGGTACTTGGGGTACCTTAGTAGACCTTACAGGTCGACCCCTAGTTCTCCGTGGAGGCATCACTGACTGTGGAACCTCAGTGCTGGCAACGTTCCTCTGACTAGCTGAACGTTTAGGAGGCATGTCTGAAACGTGTAAACGCACGAATTAGAAAGAAAGATTTTATAGAGTTAAACTCTATCGCACGAACTCAGATTATGAAGGAAGTGAAATAATTCCTAATGTCCTATAGCTTCCTGATTATAAGTGTGGTGCACGATACACCCATAAACAAGACTCTACTAGACACGGCTTCATAGACACCCTAGGACTCTTGAACTCTGGGCTCTGATACCAAGTTTGTCACGCTCCGAGAGGGTACCCTAGGCGTGGCCGGCACTCAGAAACCATTTCTGGCTTCCGAGAGAACCACTTGGTCTCATTTCTTATTTATTCATCAGCGGAAGACTTAAGAATACTAATGTGGGCTTGTCATAATCAAAGAAAAAATAGATAATTCTTATAAGAAGTAGTTTCTAAGGAGAACTACTCCGATTACATCATCAGACTCTGTCTATGAAGCCTCTAATACTCTTAGATGGTGCCAATGACATATCCATGGCTACCTCAAAAGAAACATCACACTCAACAATAATAAAAGGATAAGGAGTTCCTTCGAATACAAGAAGGACTCACCAAATAGCTGAAAAGAAATGATCTTCAACGATGCGCCTGTTGAGGATCTCTAACACCTGTATCTGCATCATAAAACGATGCAGGTCGAATGACGTCAGTACGTGGAATGTACGAGTATGTAAAATGGCAGGAAGGTAAGGACAGATATCAAGAAGCTCCTCTCAAGAAAACTCAGCTCAGAACTCAACATCATCTCAACATGAATATGTAATGCAAGTTTAAAATATAATAATAAAAATAATAGTAATAAGCAATGCTTACTCAGTTGGGAGTTTCTCTAACCGACAACCATCACTTATGAGCTAGCGATGATACAACGAAGCGATGTCGTTGCCACATCCATCCAATACCTTGCCAGGGTAAAGGACATCACCATCTTGGATCCACTCATCAAAGTCCTCTTTTTGGGACTTAAGAGGCATAGCCTCCATCCTACGCTGGCTACGTAGTTCTGGGGTTTGAGTCAATTAAACTCTTACCCAACTCGGTGCTCAATACTACTCCCAAAATATATCCTCATATTAAACTCATCATCTAGTCTCATTGGACTTTAATTTAAATCATCAAACTCATCTCATTACCTCTTCATCAATTATTATACTTCGAAAACATCATTTACATCTCATCAAAACATCTTGCTCAAAACATCATTTACTCAAAAAAATCATTTAAACTCAATTCTTTTGCTCTTTTAAAACTCAATAAAATACATATATAGTATTAATTCATATCACTCTTTTTATCAATGAAAATATTAAAAAGCCAACATCTTTACTCAAAATATGTGTAAAAATATTCATGAACATCAAATCAATTAGGATTCATGGGAAAGTAGTCATGAACAATAATTCCAATAATATGAGAGATAACAATAATAATAATATTAATGCATAAATATATCAAACTCAATAGAAGAAGAATTATTTTATTTAGAATTCAAGATTTGGATAAAACTCAACTATAACTCAATTATAATAAATTTAAATATTGGGCGCATGGACGAACTCAATCCAATGCTATGAAAGCCTTACATACCTTAAATCCGAAGGTTTACTCCGAATTGGAACACTCTTGGACCCCTAGCCTTTTTTTCTCGCCGGAGCGTTTTGTGTACTACCCGGAGTATAAGAATCACCGGAGTAGTATTTTTATACTACTAAAACTAAAACTATATTTGAGAAGAAGTATATAGAGAGAAGAAATGCTTAAGAAAGCTTGATGAATAAAATGAGGAAATAAGGTGGGTATTTATAGGTGGGAAAGAGGGACCTAACAATAAATAAAATAATTATAAAGAAAAATCTGAAAATTTAATGGAATATATTGATGTCATGGATGATGTTAAATGGAGGACAATTTATGTCATGCATGATGTCAAATGCATCTAGATATTTCCATGGTAGGTAAGATGAGTTCTTTTTAACAAAATACTCGTTTTCGAAGCTGCGTTTGAATAAGATAAATTCCTTATTAGGATTTGGTGTCTTCATAAGAATTGTAGATATGGAAGTATAGTTTCATATCATTCAAGAATCAACCAATTTGGAGCAACCTACAGTGAGATATGAATTTTCTTCTATCAACACTCAATTCCGTCACAATACTATATCTTGCAAAGATTAATTTATTTGACCTACTTATACTCCGAATTTGTAGTTATGTTCTTCATGAAAGTTGTAGGTAAGGATGTTGTGATTACCCAGAAATTTGAATCACCTAATTTGGACCAACCTATGAAAAGGTATGCCCAAAATATAGAGGCTGTATTATTTTCGTCGAGAATTGAAATACCGACATACAACATTTTAGGGGTTGTTACAATATCTCCCCCTTGGGATCATTCGTCCTCGAATGAAGATGAAAATAGGAGACATAAAGAATGAATATCATCAATACATCAACTCCGATACTCAAATGGTCAATGACTCAAACTCAAGAATAAACATCGACTCAAAGGTAGAAGTAAGGAATATTACCTTGAATATCGTCATCAGAAGGCATAAATAGATGAGGATAGTTAGCCTTCATATCTTCTTCAGCTTCCCATGTAGCCTTTTCAACAAATTGATTTCGCCATAGGACTTTGACAGATGCCACTTCCTTAGTTCTTAATTTGCGAACCTGACGATCAAGAATTTAAACTGGAATCTCTTCATAACTCAAACTCTCTTTCACCCCAATGCTCTCAGCTGGGACAACAAGTGAAGGATCTCCCAAACACTTCCTAAGCATAGAGATGTGAAACACGGGATGAATAGCAGCTAATTCTGGAGGCAACTCCAATTCATAGGCTACGTTACCTACCCTCCTCATAATCTGATAAGGACCAATGTAGCGGGGACTAAGCTTCCCTTTCTTTCCAAATTTCATCACACCCTTCATGGGTGAAACTTTCAAGTATACCCAATCATACACTTCGAACTCCAAATCTTTTCTTCTAACATCAGTGTAGGATTTTTGGCGACTTTGAGCAGTCCTCAACCTATCTTGTATGGTTTTCACCTTCTCCATAGCTTGGTGAACCAAGTCTGGTCCAATCAACTCAGCTTCACCAACTTCAAACCAACCAATTGGTGATATACATCTCCTCCCATACAGAGCTTCATAAGGAGCCATTTGAATACTCGAATGGAAACTATTATTGTATGCAAACTCAATAAGAGGTAAATGATCATCCCAATTACCTTTGAAGTCAATGACACAGGCTCTTAACATATCCTCCAAAGTCTGTATCGTACGCTCTGCCTGGCCATCTGTTTGCGGATGAAAAGCAGTACTAAGGTTCACTCTTGAACCCAAGCCCTTCTGAAATGACTTCCAAAACTGAGCAGTAAATTGAGCTCCCCTATCAGAGATGATAGACAAAGGAACTCCATGCAGTCTAACAATCTCTCTAAGATACAGTTTGGCATAATCCTCTGCAGTGTTCGTAGTCTTAACCGGCAAGAAATGGGCCGATTTAGTCATCCTAACCACAATCACCCAAATAGAGTCATGTTGTTTGCGGGTTCGTGGTAAACCGGTAATGAAGTCCATATTGATCATTTCCCACTTCCATTCTGGGATCTCTATATTTTGAGCCACTCCACAAGGCCTTTGGTGCTCAACTTTAACTTGTTGGCAATTAGGGCACTTGGACACAAACTCTGCTATATCTCTCTTCATTCCACTCCACCAGTATACTTCTCTCAAGTCATGATACATCTTTGTTGAACCTGGATGGATGGAATACTTAGAATTATGGGCTTCTTTCATGATTCTCTCCCTAATACCATCAACACTTGGAACACATAATCTTTCTTGATATCTCAACACTCCATCTCCCCCTTTGGTAAAAGCCATTACCTTCTGCTTGTGAACCTCATCCTTCAATTGAAGAAGAATGGGATCCTGATCTTGCTTTTCTTTCACCTCTGCAACTAGAGATGATTCAGCTCCATTTCATACTATTATACCACCCTCACTAGAGTCAATAAGTTGAACTCCCAAACGTGCAAGTCTATGCACTTCCTTTGCCAACTCCTTCTTTTCCTCTTCCACATGGGTTGTACTCCCCATAGATAACCTGCTAAGAGCATCAGCAACTACATTTGCTTTACCTGGGTGGTAGAGAATGCTCATGTCATAATCCTTGAGCAACTCTAGCCATCTCCTCTGCCTCAAATTCAGCTCCTTCTGGCTGAATACATACTGTAAGCTCTTATGGTCTGTGAACACATCCACATGTACACCATAAAGATAGTGACGCCAGATCTTAAGAGCAAATACCACAGCTGCCAACTCAAGGTAATGAGTGGGGTAGTTCCTCTCATGAGTCTTAAGCTGCCTGGAAGCATAGGCAATGACCTTACCTTTCTGCATCAATACACATCCCAACCCAACTCTTGAAGCATCACAATAGATTACAAAACCATCCATTCCTTCGGGTAGGGATAGTACTGGAGCAGTAGTCAATCTAGCTTTCAACTCTTGAAAACTTTTCTCACAAGCATCAGACCATTGAAACTTAGCCTTCTTCTGAGTTAGCTTAGTCAATGGTGAGGATATGGATGAAAATCCCTCAACAAACCTCCTATAATAACCAGCCAAACCTAAGAAACTCCTTATGTCGGTTGGAGAGGTAGGTCGGGGCCAGTTCTTAACTGCCTCAATCTTTTGAGTATCAACTTGTATTCCATCCCCAGATATAATATGGCCTAGGAATGCTACAGACTCAAGCCAAAACTCACACTTTGAAAACTTAGCATACAACTCCTCCTCCTTAAGAGTTTGAAGGATAATCCTAAGGTGATTAGCATGCTCACTCTTACTTCTAGAGTAGACCAAAATATCATCGATGAAGACAATTACAAAAGTATCTAGGTATGGCTTGAATACTCGGTTCATGAGGTCCATAAAAGCTGCTGGAGCATTTGTCAATCCAAAGGACATAACAAGAAACTCAAAATGACCATAGCGGGTTCGAAAAGCCGTCTTCGGGATGTCACATTCTCTCACTTTCAACTGGTGATAGCCTGATTTGAGGTCTATCTTAGAGAAGCATGTGGCACCCTGAAGTTGGTCAAATAAATCATCTATTCTGGGAAGAGGGTACTTGTTTTTAATGGTGACCTTGTTTAGTTGTCGGTAATCAATGCACATTCTAAGGGACCCATCTTTCTTTCGCACGAATAGGACAGGAGCGCCCCAAGGTGAGACACTTGGCCTAATAAACCCCTTATCTAAGAGGTCTTTCAGTTGTTCTTTCAACTCTTTCAACTCAGCAGGAGCCATCCTATAAGGAGGAATGGAGATAGGTTGTGTATCAGGAAGGACATCAATACCAAAGTCTATCTCTCTATCACGAGGGATTCCGGGTAGATCCTCAGGAAAGACTTCAGGAAACTCATTCACAATGGGAACTGACTCAAGAGATGGAGCCTGATCATTAATATTTTTGACTCGAACTATATGATATATACATCCCTTAGAGATTAATTTTCTGGCCTTAAGGTAGGAAATAAATTTACCCCTAGGCACTACAGAATTCCCCTTCCACTCTAAGATAGGCTCGTTTGGAAATTGAAACTTGACAATTCGGGTCCTACAATCAACCGAAGCATAACAAGAATAAAGCCAGTCCATACCAAGAATCACATCAAAATCAACCATGTCCAACTCAACTAAGTCAGCCATGGTATCCCTATGATAGATTGACACAGTACAATTTCTATAGACCCTCTCAGCTAAGATAGAATCACCAACAGGAGTAGACACACTGAAAGGCTCAAAAAGACACTCAGGAAGGATCTCAAATTTACTAGCCAAGTAAGGAGTCACAAAAGATAATGTAGCACCCGGATCAAGTAATGCATACACATCAAAAGAAAGGACTCGGAGCATACCAGTAACAACATCGGATGCATTTTCTTGGTCTTGACGACTACCCATAGCATACAGACGGTTGGTTACCCCACCTGTACTTGAAGCTGCACCTCTATGATTACCTCTATTCTGTGGAGCTGCAGAAGAAAATTGAGCTCTACTACTTCCATCTCCCTGCCTCTTTGAAGGACACTCATTTTGGAAGTGACCTATCTTTCCACATCCGTAGCAAGCATTGGTGCCCACACGACACTCTCCCAAATGGAGCCTCCCACATCTAGCACATGGTGGTTTTCCTCTAGAACCTTGAGCCATACTTAATTGGGACTGAGAACCTTGAGATCGAAAGTTTTGGTGACTTAGCGATCTCTGATCATACCTGGTATTAGGTGTAAAAGCATTTATTGGGAAAGGTGCATAATTGGAAGACCTTTTCTGAAAGAAAGAATTGTTACCCTTCCCTTGCTTCTGCTCATTCTCATGCCCAGCAGACTTAGCCTTCTTGCTTAGGTGTTCTCCTCGGTCCTTTTTCTTGTCATCCTCAACCTGCTGAGCATACACCATCAATTTAGAAAAATCCATGTCAGAAATCATTAGCATTGCCTTACATTCTTTCTTTACATGTTTGCCTAGGCCAGAGACAAACTTCCTCATCTTAGACCTCATATGAGGAATCATTTCTAGGGCATATTTGGACAATTGAATAAACTTCAAACTATACTCTTTCAGAGTCATACTCTCTTGCTTGAGGTTCACAAACTCCTCAATTTTTGCTTCACGTAGCTCTTGGGGAAAGAAGTTATCAAGAAATGCTCTTTCAAACTCATCCCAAAGAGCAGGCTCTGCATCCTCACCTCTACTTTCTTCCCACTGGTTATACCAGATATTTGCCACATCCTTGAGTTGATAAGACACCAACTCAACCCCCTCGATCTCTGTAGCATGCATCGCTTTTAGTATCTTCCACATCTCATCAATGAAATTTTGGGGGTCTTCATCAACGTTAGAACCCGTGAAGACCGGCGGATTCATTCTCAGAAAATCTCTGATCCTCGTGGCAGCAGACGGCTCTTGATAACTAGAGCTAGGAGTTGGTGAACTTTGGCTACTATTTCGAGCAGCCACCAACTGGGTGAGCATAGCAATCGCTCCTCGAAAATCTTCCTCAGAAGTAGGAGTGGTCTGAACAGTAGGTACTTGGGGTACCTTAGTAGACCTTACAGGTCGACCCCTAGTTCTCCGTGGAGGCATCACTGACTGTGGAACCTCAGTGCTGGCAACGTTCCTCTGACTAGCTGAACGTTTAGGAGGCATGTCTGAAACGTGTAAACGCACGAATTAGAAAGAAAGATTTTATAGAGTTAAACTCTATCGCACGAACTCAGATTATGAAGGAAGTGAAATAATTCCTAATGTCCTATAGCTTCCTGATTATAAGTGTGGTGCACGATACACCCATAAACAAGACTCTACTAGACACGGCTTCATAGACACCCTAGGACTCTTGAACTCTGGGCTCTGATACCAAGTTTGTCACGCTCCGAGAGGGTACCCTAGGCGTGGCCGGCACTCAGAAACCATTTCTGGCTTCCGAGAGAACCACTTGGTCTCATTTCTTATTTATTCATCAGCGGAAGACTTAAGAATACTAATGTGGGCTTGTCATAATCAAAGAAAAAATAGATAATTCTTATAAGAAGTAGTTTCTAAGGAGAACTACTCCGATTACATCATCAGACTCTGTCTATGAAGCCTCTAATACTCTTAGATGGTGCCAATGACATATCCATGGCTACCTCAAAAGAAACATCACACTCAACAATAATAAAAGGATAAGGAGTTCCTTCGAATACAAGAAGGACTCACCAAATAGCTGAAAAGAAATGATCTTCAACGATGCGCCTGTTGAGGATCTCTAACACCTGTATCTGCATCATAAAACGATGCAGGTCGAATGACGTCAGTACGTGGAATGTACGAGTATGTAAAATGGCAGGAAGGTAAGGACAGATATCAAGAAGCTCCTCTCAAGAAAACTCAGCTCAGAACTCAACATCATCTCAACATGAATATGTAATGCAAGTTTAAAATATAATATAAAAATAATAGTAATAAGCAATGCTTACTCAGTTGGGAGTTTCTCTAACCGACAACCATCACTTATGAGCTAGCGATGATACAACGAAGCGATGTCGTTGCCACATCCATCCAATACCTTGCCAGGGTAAAGGACATCACCATCTTGGATCCACTCATCAAAGTCCTCTTTTTGGGACTTAAGAGGCATAGCCTCCATCCTACGCTGGCTACGTAGTTCTGGGGTTTGAGTCAATTAAACTCTTACCCAACTCGGTGCTCAATACTACTCCCAAAATATATCCTCATATTAAACTCATCATCTAGTCTCATTGGACTTTAATTTAAATCATCAAACTCATCTCATTACCTCTTCATCAATTATTATACTTCGAAAACATCATTTACATCTCATCAAAACATCTTGCTCAAAACATCATTTACTCAAAAAAATCATTTAAACTCAATTCTTTTGCTCTTTTAAAACTCAATAAAATACATATATAGTATTAATTCATATCACTCTTTTTATCAATGAAAATATTAAAAAGCCAACATCTTTACTCAAAATATGTGTAAAAATATTCATGAACATCAAATCAATTAGGATTCATGGGAAAGTAGTCATGAACAATAATTCCAATAATATGAGAGATAACAATAATAATAATATTAATGCATAAATATATCAAACTCAATAGAAGAAGAATTATTTTATTTAGAATTCAAGATTTGGATAAAACTCAACTATAACTCAATTATAATAAATTTAAATATTGGGCGCATGGACGAACTCAATCCAATGCTATGAAAGCCTTACATACCTTAAATCCGAAGGTTTACTCCGAATTGGAACACTCTTGGACCCCTAGCCTTTTTTTCTCGCCGGAGCGTTTTGTGTACTACCCGGAGTATAAGAATCACCGGAGTAGTATTTTTATACTACTAAAACTAAAACTATATTTGAGAAGAAGTATATAGAGAGAAGAAATGCTTAAGAAAGCTTGATGAATAAAATGAGGAAATAAGGTGGGTATTTATAGGTGGGAAAGAGGGACCTAACAATAAATAAAATAATTATAAAGAAAAATCTGAAAATTTAATGGAATATATTGATGTCATGGATGATGTTAAATGGAGGACAATTTATGTCATGCATGATGTCAAATGCATCTAGATATTTCCATGGTAGGTAAGATGAGTTCTTTTTAACAAAATACTCGTTTTCGAAGCTGCGTTTGAATAAGATAAATTCCTTATTAGGATTTGGTGTCTTCATAAGAATTGTAGATATGGAAGTATAGTTTCATATCATTCAAGAATCAACCAATTTGGAGCAACCTACAGTGAGATATGAATTTTCTTCTATCAACACTCAATTCCGTCACAGCACTATATCTTGCAAAGATTAATTTATTTGACCTACTTATACTCCGAATTTGTAGTTATGTTCTTCATGAAAGTTGTAGGTAAGGATGTTGTGATTACCCAGAAATTTGAATCACCTAATTTGGACCAACCTATGAAAAGTTATGCCCAAAATACAGAGGCTGTATTATTTTTGTCGAGAATTGAAATACCGACATACAACATTTTAGGGGTTGTTACACAAAAATAATACAATCATTATATAATATTAATGTCTAAAAGATTAACAAGAATAAACAATTAGTATAATGACATTAAATAAAGCGAATATTATTTTTTAGTAACAATATGATATTAAGATTAAATAATAGCACACCAATAGTAATTAATTACAACATTGTAAAATAGCATAATATAATAAATAATATACAATTATCATAAAAATGTGGCCCTGATTTTTTATTTATTTATTTATTATTATTTTCAAATACATAAACGTAAAAATACGATAATTCAAAGTACATAAAAATGACAACATATTGAAAAACATGAAATTAAACACAATTAAGATCCTTAAAAAAATCTTCAACCTCCAAATGAGTAATATCATTGAGGTCATTAAAATCATCATTTCTTAAAGTCAGTTTTGCTACAATATTATCATTATGCAAAGGTCTTGCCTCAAAATTATTTTCGAACGCCAAATGTGACTCTATCCGAGCATTAGAAGAAGAGGCACCACCTCTATTTGTCTTTCTTTTGAAAGAATTTTGATAAAGTCTTACAAAATGCTTAGGCGTTCAACATTCATTTTTCCAGTGGCCTTTCGTGCCATAACGATGACAGTTACTTCTTGAGGGGTCATTTTGAGAATTGATATTGTTCTCCCTTTTATGTTGACCACCACCTCGACGATTATTATATCGTCTTTTGTCATTGTCACGTCCACGCACATTATTGTGGCAATGATTTTTATTTTATCTTCTTTCAGACTGGCCATTGCTTTTATCATATTTGCCTCCGGTAACGGAGCAGTTCCAGTAGGACGGACTTCATGATTTTTCATTAAAAAGGCATTATGTTGCTCAGCCACCAGAAGGCATGAGATCAATTCAGAGTATTTTTTAAAACTCTTTTTACGGTATTGCTGTTGTAATATTACATTAGAGGCATGAAAAGTAGTTAGTATCTTTTCTAACATGTCCTCATCATTTATAGTTTCCTCATATAATTTTAATTAAGAAGTTATTCTAAATACAACAGAATTATACTCAATTACAATTTTAAAATCTTGAAACCGTAAGTGCATCCACTCATAACGAGCTCTTGGCAATACCGTTGCCCTGAGGTGGTCATACCTCCCTTTTAAGTCTTTCCACAATTCAAGTGGATCTTTCACTGTCAAGTATTCCATTTTCAGGCTTTCATCTAGATGATGATGAAGGAAAATCATAGTCTTTGCTTTATCCTGACTTGATGCTATATTTTCTTCAATTATAGCATCACCAAGACCCTTAGCGGTAAGGTGAATTTCAGCATCAAGTACCCATGACAAATAATTTTTGCCATAAATATCAAGTGCCACAAATTCCAATTTTGACAAGTTTGACATGATGAAAATTAATTTGAAAGTAACAAAGACAACTTAAAAATTAAATTTCTTTAGTAGATATACCTGAGATAAAAGTTAATTTTCTAAAAAATTAGAGCTTCGTGCTGATAACGTATTATAAACTAACTAACTTGACAATTTTATAAAGGAAGAAGAGTAAGAAAATATAAAAAAAGTATTAATATAGAGAGAGTAGTAGAAATTTTCTTCTTTTGTGTGTTTTTACATTGAAGAATAAGGCTATATTTATAGTCATATATACAAGTAGAGAAAAATATTAGTGGACAATTTATTCACTTAAAAAGTAAATGGACTATCCATCATTGTGAAGTGGACAACCAATTTACTTGGTTGATAACACTATGAGTATTATTTGCACTACCTTTTATTAATATGTACAACAATTAAACATCAATCCTTAAAAAGGACACTCCGTGAAAATTGGGTGAATTAAGAAAAAGCCTTTTAATTTATTAAAAAATATTTTTTTACAACAAAAACTTATATAAACGTGTTTCTTTTTTCTTTCAAAAAATGTTTTCCAACATAACTTCTCTAAAAGTTTTCCTAAAAAGTTCTTCAAAGAGGTGGCATCAAAGTTCTACCAGATAAATTAATCAAAAAGAATAGACACAATACACCAAATCAATTAAAATTGAAAAACTTATCACATTTTTTGTCCTTCAACGTACAATTTATTTAAATTGACTAATTGATGCAAATGTAACTCATAATTCCCTCCGTTAATTTTTATTTGTCCACTTTGAATTTTACATGTTTTGTAAGATCGAATAATTAATATTAGTATCTTTCTACAATATTCCTATTAATTGATAAATAGTTTTAAGTCTTGTAAAATAATTTTAGAAATAAGTAATTAATGTTGAGGGTAAAATAGAAAATTAATAATTATGTTTTCTTGATATGTTAAAAGTGATAAATAAAAAATAAAAATATATTTTTAAAATAGTAGACAGGTAAAATTAAACGGAGAGAGTAATAAAGTAATTTCAAAAATAAATAAGAAGAAAGAAACACATTATTCATAATTGGCGGAATGACTTGGAAGACCCTTATACTTGGTTCGGATTGTCAACTAGACCCTTCTACTCACGACTTTGTCAACTGAACACTTAAACTCAATAAAACACAATATTTTAAACCCCTCTGACCGTTGACCATGCCTATGTGGCAACTTATTAATCGAGTTGGAAGAGATGCGTGTTTTCACGTGTTAAAAGGAGCGTAAACAGAAAGTATTTAGACTAAAACTAATTAAAAGAAAAAGAAAAACAAACAAAAAGACAAATAAATAAATAAATAAATATAAAATTTGTCATCTCTATTTTCTTTTCCCCAATTTCTTTTCTCTTTCAACACCACTACTGTCCCCCCCCCCCCCCCCCCCCCACAATTTCCATTTCTCTCTCTTTCTTCCTTTCCCCATTTTCATAATCTTTAGTATGTTAGCAAAAAAAAAATCAGAATTTCTTTTATAGAGGCAATTGCTTCTGTCTTTGTGAGATAAAAATGTATGGAGAGAAGCTATTGGGTAATGGAAAGGAGTAAATTACAGGCGGCGAGGTGATACTGATCTGATTATTTTGAAGAGTGAAGAATGATTGTTGTATGTCTTTGTGAAATTAGGTGGAATGTATGCATATATTAGAACATATAAGGATATTTTAGTGTGGTTCATTGGAATTAATGGAGGAAATGGGTTCACAGTGGTTCAAGTGGTCGATGAAGACCTTGATAAAAAAAAATATGGTGTAAAATTGTGAATGATGAAAATTTGGAGAACAGTGATAATTTTTAGTTATTTAAAGTAGTGGTTACCAGTATGGATGTAAGATTGCAATGGTGTCTCTAGTGCAAAAAAATGGAGGGAGGAACAGAGTGAAAAAGAAAAAAGATTGAAAATTTTAAAATAAAGTAAAAAATAAATGACATGTCACTAAAAATCTAATGTGGATCATAGTTTGAAGTGCACGCGGAGTCAAAAGGGGTTAAAAGATTGTGTTTCATTGAGTTTAAGTGTTTAGTTGACAAAGTCGTGAGTAGAAGGGTCCAGTTGACAATCCGAGCCAAGTATAAGGGCCTCCCAGGTCATTCCACCTTCATAATTCGCATTGGATGAATGTGTTTTATACCTTTCTTTTCAACACTTATTATTTTGGTATCGAAGAAGATATTTCAACACCTATATGACCTTTTTAAAAAAAGATAAAATGAAATAAAATTGTGGGTCAAAAATAATAATAAGGGGGGTGGGGATTAATAAGAGAAAATGTCATAAATAGTTTGTTAACTATCAGAGCAGGTCTAAAATGGTCTCTTAACTATACACTTACTGTATTTAGTCCTTTCACTATTCAAAATCTTATCAAGTTTGGTTCCTTAACTATACACTTACCGACTTTAGTCCCTTAACTATACACTTACCAATTTTAGTCCTTTAATTATTCAAAAATTTATCAGGTTTGGTCTTTGTCAATTTTTTTATACAAATAACTAGGGTTGTATTAACAAAATTCATGTATTCATGAAATTAAATTTTTAACCAATTTTTTCAATTGTTTCTCTCTTCCTGCAACTTTTTCTTCAAATTACCCTTATGAAAAGAATAATAACTTCAACTATTTAAATAAAATTAATAAGAAAAGAAGAAATAAGTCCTAATTTTATTCAATGGATGATAAGATGAATCATATTATTGTTGTTGATGACTTGAATATGCTATGTTCCCTTCTTTAACGGATCATGATTCATAATCACTGCGAAATTTTTTAATTTTATTTTTCATACAAGAAAAAGAAGAGATTTGATCTTATTACTCAAATTTCTCTACGTAAAATAAAACGAAGAGAATAATCAAATCGATCTATTTCAAAAAAAAAATAATTTAAAAACTAATAAAAAGTTGCAAATCTACCATTTAATAAATTTCAACTTCTGAAAAATTAAACAAACTCCCTTCAATAAAGTCATTGGAGTGCAAAATTTGGAATCAAAACTTTAATTTTATTCTCACTACAAAAAAAAAATATTTCTATCAAATATAAATAAACCTCTCCCCATGCCTAACGTCTAATAATTTTTTATAATAAATTTTAGCATATTCAAGTCATTAGTAGCAATAACATGCTTAATTTTATCCTCCGTTGAATAAAAATTATGATTTATATTTTCTTTTCTCGTGAAATTTATTTTGAATCGTTGAGGTTAAAGATTTTTTTATAAGAATAATTATTTTTTTTCAAAAAAAAAGTAGCGGAGAAAAAACAATAGAGAAAAAGGGGTTAAGAATTCAATTTCACTGAGGCATAGATTCCGTTAATATAATTAAACCTAAGTTATTTATATAAAAAATGGACAGAGACCAAATCTGATAAGTTTTTAAATACTTAAAGGACTAAAACCAGTAAGTGTATAGTTAAGGGACCAAACCTGATAAGTTTTTGAATAGTTAAAAGATTGAATCCGGTGAATGTATAGTTAAGGGACCATTTTAGAGCTATTCTTATAGTCAAGGGACAATTTATGGTATTTTCTCGGATTAATAATGTGGAGAATCGAATCTTCATCAACAAAGTGAAATTTCAAATAGCGAATCAATAGAGCTACTAAGATTTTCAGAGGCGCTACCAGAATTTCAAGAAAATTAATGAATAAATTATATTCAATCTACTAACACTGTAAAAGAGCTATTACAACTTCATTCTCCTTCAATGTATAATTTATTTACGTTTGATTAATTAATGCAACAAAAATGAACAGAGGGAGTAATAAATTACTTCAAATAAATAAGGAAAAAAAGTTGATTCATAAATCGGATAGGTTGAATGCGCTTTTATGCATATGTTTTCAACATTATCTCCTTGGGTATCTAAGAAGTTATTTAAAATCCATATATGTCCTTTTTTAAAAAAAAATAAAAATAAAATTATGGTTTGGGAAAAAAAATGGGGGAAGGATTAATATGTGGAGAATCAAACCTTCATAAACAAAGTCAAATTTCAGGTCCAATCAACTGAGTTATTAAGATTCGGTCAGAGGCATATCCAAGATTTCGAGAGGTTTGGTGCACTATTATGAAAAGGTGGATCTATGATATGAAGTTGTTTGGTTTGACCTTTATGTTCTTATTATTGAACTGGTTAAACTTTTAAAATTATAGATCTAAAATTAATTCTTATATATTCAAATAATAATTATTAGCTATATTCTATGTCAAAGTTATTAAGATCAGTTGAACCCATTAATTGTATGCTATATCATTACTATATATGATTTTGTGAGGAAACATGGATTCTCGTGAACCCAAAGAATCCTCTAGATACGTCATATTAATTGATGAATAGTTAAGGTCTTGGTAAATGATTTGGGGAATAAATAATTAATGTTGAGGGAAAAATGAGAATTTTTTTTCACTTTTCTTGAAATGTTAAAAGAGACCAATAAAAAAGTAGAATTCTATTTTTTATAATAATGAACAATTAAAAATAAAAGAATAGAGAAATAAATAAATTCAAAATTAAATCAGAAAAACACACGCTTAAATAAATCGCATCTTTTGAATGCGTTTTCTTTATTGTGTTCAACACTTCCTCTTTAGGTAATATCTAAGCAGTTAGGGGTTTGTATATGAACCCTTTTATAAAAATAAAAATAAATTTGGGGGTTCGAAAAAAGAAAATGGGAGATGAAATTAATGGGTGGAGAATTGAATCTTCACTAATAAAATGAAATTTCTGACAGTCAATCAATTGAGCTATTAAAATTTTCAGAGGTGTATCAAAAATTTTAAAAAAATAAGTGTATTATTAAAATAGACAAGTAAAATGAATTATCTAAATTTTGGCATAGAAACCAATTAAAATGAAACAAAAGTAGTATTTTCTCTTATCCAAACTAAAAGGTTTGAATGTAGAAATTCAAGCATTAATTACATTTGATTAATTAATGCATATCCAACTGGTTCATTTTCTCCTATCTCCGCCCTTATCCCACCATGATAATAAGATAAATTAAAAGAATATGAACATCTAGATTCATTTCAAGCTTGAGTCTCTGGTATGCTAATTAAGAACAAGAGATTAAAAAAGAATTAAAAGAGGGAATGAATAAGACAATTGGATAATTAATAGAAAATTTTATGTTAATAAAAAATAATAATATTTTTAAACGAACATTCATGCCGGATTTTAGATGGATCCCCAGTTATGAGTTGAGTTATAATGAATTGGGTATAATCTAAAATAGGCCAATAGAAATATATCATGAAATTAATATATGTTTTGAATATTATTTTCAACCGTATCAGGTCAAAATATGAATTATATTGGATTTTTGTTATTTATTTAAAAATGGTTTAAATTTGGACCATTCAAATTAGACAACATAATAAATAAATATTTAATGATTTTATGTTAGGAGAGTTGTTAAAAATAAGGGCAAATATGAGCCAAAGAGTTAATATCGAGGGTATTTTTGAGCCAAAAGATTGACGTTAGGGGTATTTGGGGTCGAAAGGTGGATGGATGATAGTTTTGTACTAATTCGAATAGTTGAGGGGCATTTTAGACTCTTCTCCTTATATTAAAAGTGACAAGTAAAAAATAAAATTCTATTTTTTCTCAGACAATTCGTCTTGAATGCTCGTAAATTTACATCTCAATCATTTAATGATTATTGTATGTCGGTTGGAATAAAAGTTGAGCATCCGGTCGCTCATGTCCATACTCAAAATGGTCTAGCAGAATCTTTGATTAAACGTCTCCAATTGATAGCTAGATCATTGCTAATGAGGACAAAACTTCCTATTTCAGTATGGAGGCATGCTATTTTGCATGCAGCAGCACTTGTGCGCAAAAGGCCAACAAATTATCATGAATTCCCCCCATTACAGTTGGCGTTTAGGAAGGGAGCCAAATATATCCCATCTTAGAATATTTGGGTGTGCGGTATATGTCCCAATTGCTCCACCGCAACGCACAAAGATGGTCCCCAAAGAAGGTTGGGAATATATGTTGGGTATGAATCTCCTTCTATTATAAAATATTTGGAACCTATGCCTGAAGATTTATTTACGGCAAAATTCGCTGATTGTCATTTTGATGAATCAGTATACCCAACATTAGGGGGAGAACATAAGCAGTTGAAAAATGAGATAGATTGGAATTCATTGTCACTATCTCATTTAGATCCTCGAACAAATCAATGTGAGCAAGAAGTTCAAAAGATGATTTATTTGTAGAATATTGCAAATCAACTGCCGGATGCATTTACTAACCCTCCACGGGTTACTAAATCACATATCCTAGCTGCTAATGCTAAAATTCGAGTTGATGTCCCGGTAGGACAACTTGTTCAGGAAAATAAGTCTAGGCCACGCTTAAAACGTGGAAGACCAATTGATTCCAAGGACAAAAATCCTCGAAAAAGAAAAAGAATAAATGATTAAGATGATTATAATTTGGAGGAAAGTGCTCAAGAAGAGCCCAGAGACACAACAAATGGTGATACCACCAAGGAGGTCCAAGTACCTGAAAATAATGAGAATGAAGAAATCTTAATAAGTTATGTCTCGATAGGAAAACGGTGGAATCGAAATGATATTGTGGTCGATAATATTTTTGCTTATAATGCTGCCATTGAAATAATGCAACACGATAAGGATTTTGAACCAAAATCTATCGATGAATTCAGACAGAGAAATGATTGGCCAAGATGGAAGGATGCAATTCAAGCAGAGTTAACTTTACTTGAAAAACATGAAGTTTTCGGATCAATAATCTGAACACCTGAAGGTGTCAAGCCAGTAGGGTATAAATAAATTTTTGTGCGTAAATGAAATGAAAAGGGTGAACTCGTAAGATATAAAGCACAACTTGTAGCCCAAAATTTTTCGCAAAGACCTGACATTGACTATATGGAAACATATTCCCCTTGGTGGATGCAATTACCTTCAGGTATCTAATGAATTTGGCAGTTCATAAAAAGCTTGAAATGCACTTAATGGACGTGGTTACTGCCTATTTATATGGCTCATTGGACCATGACATTTTTATGAAAATTCCCAAAGGGTTCAAAGTGCCTGAAGCATACAAGGATTCTCGAGAAAATTGCTCAATAAAGCTTCAAAAATCCTTGTACGGGTTGAAACAATCAGGGCGAATGTGGTACAATCGTCTTAGCGAATATTTGCTAAAAGAAGAATATAAAAATGATCCAATTTGCCCTTATGTCTTTATGAGAAGGTCTGGATCTGAATTTCTCATAATAGCAGTATATGTTGATGATTTGAATATTATTGAAACTCCAGAAGAACTTTCAAAGGCAGTAAAATGTCCGAAAAAGGAGTTTGAAATGAAAGAACTTGAAAAGACAAAATTTTGTCTTGGTTTACAAATTGAACATTTTACAAATGAGATATTTGTCCATCAATCAACATATACTGAAAATATTTTAAAGAGGTTTTATATGGATAAAACACATCCATTGAGTACCCCAATGGTTGTGAGATCTCTTGATATTAATAAAGATCCATTTCGACCTCATAAAAATGATGAAGAGCTTGTTGGGGCCGAAATACCATACCTTAGTGCAATTGGTGCATTAATGTATCTTGCCAATAATTCTATACCAGATATAGCTTTCTCAGTAAACTTGTTAGCAAAATTTAGTTCTTCCCCAACATGAAGGCACTGGAATGGAATTAAGCATATATTCAGATACCTTCGAGGTACCATTGATATGAGATTGTTTTACTCAAATGATTCCACGTCACAATTGATCGGTTACGTAGATGCGAGATATTTATCTGATCCCCATAAAGGTCGATCACAGACAGGCTATTTATTTACATGTGGTGGTACATCTATATCATATCGTTCAACAAAGCAAACTATGGTTGCTACTTCCTCAAATCATACAGAGATAATAGCCATTCATGAAGCAAGTCGAGAATGTGTTTAGTTAAGATTAATAACTCAACACATTCAAGAAACATGTGGCCTTTTTTTGATAAAAGACGCTCCAACAATATTGTATGAAGCAAGTCATATCGTTCAACAAAGCAAACTATGGTTGTTACTTCCTCAAATCATGCAGAGATAATAGCCATTCATGAAGCAAGTCAAGAATGTATTTGGTTAAGATTAATAACTCAACACACTCAAGAAACATGTGACCTTTCTTTGATAAAAGACGCATCAACAATATTGTATGAAGACAATGCTGCATGTATAGCTCAATTGAAGGGAAAATACATCAAATGAGACAGAACAAAACATATTTCACCAAAATTCTATTTCACTCATGATCTTCAAAAGAAGGGTGAAATAGATGTCCAACAAATTCGTTCAACTGGCAATTTAACAGATATGTTTACCAAGGCTAGGGGTGTACATGGACCGGGTTGGTTCGGATTTTTTACAAACCAAACCAAACCATTTGTGTCGGGTTATTAAATCTATAAACCAAACCAAACCAATAAAAATCGGGTTTTTAGATATCAATTTTTCTCGGGTTTTTCGGGTTTTTTCGGGTTTCTCGGGTTTTTTGGGTTTTTTCGAATTTTTTTGAGTTTCTCATAGTATCTAATAAAAAGCACAGAGTAGTGCTTCTTAAAAAGAGTTCTAGTACAAAATATCAACATATAAGATGGAGGCACGAAGTTTTAACTTTATAATATAACTTTATAAGATAAGTTTTTTTTGTATATTATTTAGATGGGCTACTCAAGTCCAAATCTAAATGTAAGAAAGAAAACAAAAATTATGAAAAAATTTTAAAAAATATTTATAAATTACATTTTAATAAATATTTTTATGTATAACATAATTTAAAAGTAGTATATCTATAATCGGGTCGGTTTGGGTTCAGTTTGACTTTTTTTAGTTAAAACCAAACCAATCCTATAATGGTCGGGTTTTTTTTTCAAACACCAAACCAAGTCAAACCAAACCACTAGTCGGGTTTTTTTTCCGGTTTGGTTCGGTTTATCGGTTTGGTGCGGTTTATCGATTTGTCCTGTACAGCCCTAACCAAGGCATTGCCAACTTCAACCTTTGAGAAAATGAGATACAAAATTGGAATGCATCGTCTTCGAGATGTTAAGTGATGTTTTCCATCAGGGGGAGCAAAATGCGCGCTGTACTCTTTTTTCCTTAGCCAAGGTTTTATCCCATCGGGTTTTTCTCGTAAGGTTTTTAATGAGGCAGCACTCAAGACGTATTACAAGATGTGTGTACTATTTTTTCTTCACTAGGCTTTTTCCCATTGGGTTTTTCCTAGTAAGGTTTTAACGAGGCACAACATTTATGGATGTTCAGAATAACAATGTATATTATTTTTTTTGTAAAGTTTTAATGAGACACATTTCACGTGGACATCCAAGGGGGAGTGTTATCAACCAAGTAAATTGGTTGTCCACTTCACAATGGTGGATAGTCCATTTATTTTTTAAGTAGGTAAATTGCCCACTAATATTTTCCTCCACTTATATATATGGCTATAAATATAGCCTTACTCTTCAATGTAAAAACACACAAAAGAAGAAAATTTCTACTACTCTCTCTATATTAATACTTTCTTTATATTCTCTTGCTCTTTTTCCTTTATAAAATTGTCAAGTTAGTTAGTTTATAATACATAGGAACTTCTTCACCAACTTCTTTTTCTTTTTTTCCTTTTTCCTCCACCTACTTTTTCTTCCTGAAATAAATTACGTGGACACTACAAAAATTGGAAAATATGAGATATGTGGAAAATTAAATACTCATTAATTTAGCTATGATTAAATTGTGGATAGTGTTTCATTAAATTTGTATCGTCTCTCTTATGATTTGCTTTAATTTGAAACAAATTAAGAATACCATTACTGACTTTGAATAAATAATAATAATATAACAACGTAATTTTATTATTTTTTGAATACTTGGGTTTAATTTAATCATTGAGAATCGGAGATTGAGATATCAAATTTGAAGAAACACATATATATTAATGAGATTTTTATACAACAAGTTATGATGATTCATCAATTTGACCAAATTCTGATAATTCCTCATGATTAGTTATCAAATTTTGGCTCTCCACAAATATTGATCGTATAACCATTATTTGTGGAAATGCTACTTTTGCCCATCAATCAAATATCTTAGCGCTCCTACAGAATTTTGATGCCAAATTCTCCGCCATGTTGTACTATATACCACCACCATCAACTCTACTTCCACCTTCAATAATTGAAACAACATCGAAAATTCATTGAAGTCATTAAGTTCGGAAGAAGACCTTGAAACTCACAATTGTTGAGTTTGAAGCTCTCAAATCTAAAAATCAAAATTTGAAAGTATTGTAATTCAAAGTCAATTTTTTCTAAAATACATCTATGTGAAGCTTATATTAAATTTTAGATTCACTTGGGGTTGATTTGAAGGGTTTCTATAACTAGTAATTCGACGAAGTCGAGAAGAAAATGTATATATGTTTATATCACTTTGTATATCAATGTATAAATGTATGTAATATACATGTGATATCCAATAATATACACATGTTGCAATATTGATACTTTCTTAATTCGAATTCAAATATGGATTTTAACTCCAAATCAATAATTACCTTTAATACTCCTCGAATTTTATATCTAAACTCTTCAATGTATTTCCAACACACTTCAAACACACCTACTCAAAAAGTAATCACTTGGATATTTTAGCTTTTGAATTGGAGTTTTTAATGGAAAAAAATGGAGTTTTAAATGAGGCTTTAATGGTATTTTTCCTTTTTAATTTTTTCTTAAACTAATCACCAACCTAGAGAGTATAACACGAAATCACTGTTACAGGGATTATAGAGAAAATTGGATATATTTGTGTGGTATCAAATAGCGAATTGAATTAAAGAAGATTTTTTTTTCAATATGAGGGAGTTGGGTGTTATTTTTAATGGGTTTCTTAGGTAACAGTACAAGCAATAAAAAAATCAACAAAAAGGGCATAAGTATTTGTAATATTGTATCGATATTGTATAAATAGTGTATAATTATGTATATATGATGTGTAATTATAGACCATAAATGTATATACATTCATATACGATGTTTATACAATATTTATATATACATATAATTTTTTTCTAATCACGGCCAACTCAAATCTCCTTTAAACAGTTCCACTTTTAGATATGAGTTCCTCTCGATGTATCCAATGCTTTGATCTATTATTCACTCGAAACGAACATTTGTGGCACATCAAATTTTAAAATTGAGCATTGAAAAAGCTTGAACAGCTGACCAAACTATTCCCGATAGTAGATAAGAGTTGTAATTATTTTCGTGATTCTCACCTGTTTCAATCGTTAGATGGTTGAATGGGTATTAAATGAAATCTTGAATATCTCAATAACTTTCCATTTATGTCATCATTTATTCAATCGCTTTGTATTTTTCTGGACAACTCATTTTTGGCCTATGCTATATCTTTCTAGACGGTTGATTCCCAACCTTTATAGTCCAGTAAAAATCGATTCAAGAGCTAATTCTTGAACAATTAAACATGTCTTTAGTCTGGTTGTTATCAGATGACTCGAGGATTAAATGTAGTCCTCTTTATACTTTCCACATGCCTAGTTAAATAATCTTTTCTTTGATATACTTTTATCAATGCGGAAGCTTGATAATTTCTTGTATAGGTACTATTAGATGGTCAAGGTATAGACTTACTTCAAGAATAACTTAACAAATCAATTACTTATTTGTGTTTATGCACATATGTGATCCACCTAAAAAATCCGATGAGATACACACAAAAAAAATTGCCAAAACTCAATGCGTTCTTTTGTATACGATTATCTTTTAGATTTCTATCAACTTTCGTTATTTTATGTTTCTGTGAAATTTAAAAAGGTATCTTTAATTAAATTATTATAAATATTTATATATAAGTCTAGTTGTATTTAAATTTAAAACCTCACTTGGCAAAACGAATTTGCAAAATTGAAAATTTGTGTGTGAAGATAAGTATATATCACTTGGATATAAATTCAAATATATGTCAATATGAGTTGTGGTGCAGTGGTGGAATTACTTCATTCTTAATCATGATTAGAATTTAATCGAAACTCAAATATGGACACCAAGTGAAAAATCAAAAAAATTAAATTTTAAACATATATTTATGTTTTACTGAAATTCAGTAGGCCTTTGGATATTAATTATCAGTTTAATTTACATTTGCAAATATTGAGTTGAAAATTCAGTATATAAAAATAGTGGAAGTGTTATTTATGTCTGAAGAGGTTAGAGTGAGAAAGATTTAATTAGGCACCACAAATAACCTCCAGTTTTATTCACAATTGCAACTAATTCTATTTCTTCAGGAGCCTAAATTCACAGCACAACACCCGAAACCGATTAGGAATTTTATCTATAGAGAAACAACCTTCAAACTCCCGAGAGTTACAGTGTGTAGGAAGACTAGAAATTGCACGCCCTAAAACAGTCGGTTTTCTGTCCCAACCGATAAAGCATTCCATGATTTCAATGCTTCCGAACTTCTTCCCTCAGCTGAAAGGTACGCATTTCCTTATGTTTTTGTTGCAAATTGTATTTATTTGTCAGTTAAGTTGTGTGATCTCCCTTTCCAATTTATACTATTGTATATGATTTGACACCAATTATTCACTTATATTAGGGATAGTTTAAGCGAGAATCAAGTAATAGTTGAAAAATTAGTTGGTCTAGTGATCAGTGAAGTAGCTGAGAACTATGAGGTCTTAGGTTCAAATCCTAATAGAGAGGAGAAAACATCTGAAGGGTTACTTCACTTTTGGTGATCACATACCGATCCGGGCAATCACTAGCTATTATTGATTGAGTTTTTATTGAAACTATTCATATAAAAAGCTGCATGAAGCCCCATCTGCCTATTCTATATAGCCGCATAACGATAACAAGTTTTCTTTAATGCCATACCAAATCAAGACCTTTTCTACAAGGAAAGAAAGAACCCGTGACTCCCCTTCTTGAATACCCCCCTCACTTCCCCCGGAAGTGCAAAAACACTAGGTGACTCTAAGCCTTATTGGACAGGGTTACTCAGTCCTGTGTTGGTGGGAGATACCCATGCAATTAGTTGAGAAACTAAGTATGATAGAGAAAGTACTAGATAGTTTAGTGAGTTTGAATTGTTAAAATTTGTGAAGAGTTTTCTAAGAAAGGAATGGTGAAAAATTGGTGGGAGATAACACTTCTTACTCTTTTAAAATTAGAGTTCTTAACTTAAATAGTTTACTAAGTTTGGGATTCATCTACTTTTTTCCTTCTTATTATCTCTGAACTAATATTGTCTTATGTATATATATATTTGAAACTGGTAACTACTAATATCAGTCTTATGTGTTTACAAAATGGAGGCACTTGTGGTATGGTCTTACAGAATCTTGACGGACTTTTACTTGAAAATACATGGATTTAGATACACGTGGTCTTTTAAAATTGAGGGTTGGTCCATATTTTTTTCCTCTTATATAACAGTACTATATATATGTAGTTATTTGAATTAACATGATGGAGAAACTTGGTCCAACATATTCAAACTCCAAAGAATTTCATTAAAAACTTATATAATGCTTAACAAAGACCACTTTGCATATATATAAAAAAGACAAGAAACAGATACCGTAATCAATGTTTTAAAAGGAAAACTTGTGACTGTCCGGTGACCCATCACGAGGCAAAATAACCTCTCATTTGGCTAGCACCTAAAATAGGTGGAATATTTGCGAGATGTACGTCTTAGTCATCTTGTACCAAATTCGAATAATACTCCTTGCATGATTTATGCCTTAATTTGTCTGCTATGTATGTGCCTGATTTTTTTTTAAAATGCTTTTAAATATTGACGATAACTTATTTAATTTTATTTTTTTTGTGTAATTAGGATTCAGTGACATAGAATATTATTTGCTCCGACAGTTATTCTAGATTTATGCATCTTTTCTTTTGATACTTATTAGAATTCATCGAGTACGTCCAGTGTCTTAGAGCTAACATATCTTGTCCTTCGATAGGTAAAACGTCACACCTTGCTCCTTTGCCTTGTAAAATGCTGATCAGATTATAGAACAAAGAATACTTTATTCACTTGCACGGTCAAATAAGACCTGGAAAAAAATCGAATAAATTGTTCTATTATAAAGAGCTGTTCCACCATTACTCTTGATAAATATAGCTTTGACTCCAAGAAACCCACCTTTCACTTTTATTTCCAAATTTTCATTGCAAATTACCAAATATGTCCGCATTAAAAAATCTTCGAAGACTATGTGGCTGTTAAAACTGGACAAAAATTTGAAGGATTATATGTTTTAGCATTGTATACATAGGAGGAGAATAGAGTAACCCTCTAACTTAAGGGACCTTTTGCGTTAGAACTCATTAAAAATGCGTTATCAAATTGTTATATTTCTTTAAAAAGTCTTAAGTGTACTAGAAGTGTTCTCTGATTAGTATGAGTGTATAGCCTACGCAGCCCTCTCTTTTATTTATGCAAATGGGCTTGCTGCAACGAGGTGGGTATCACATCTTGAACCCATGATCGACAAGTTATAAAAGAGGAACTCTACTGTTGCACCAGTGTCTATGTTTTATTGGATTTATTATGTACCATCTTCTGTTAGAGAGACTCACATTGTTGAAGCAATTTTCTCATATTGAACTTTAGACGTATTGATAATGTTGTGAATGATATCTTAAACTTCACATCTTTGTAGAAGTTGACACTTTGTTTTGTGCATGTGATGAATTAGGTGTTGTTTGAATTTTGAGTCCAAGTTTTCTCTATGTGAGAGGGAGTGTTTTTGGATTATCTTGAATTGTTTTATTCAGTTTTTTTTGATAATAATTTTAGGGTTAGAGCTCCAAGGTATCAGATGATTCCTATCGAGACTGATCTCAACACTTTGCCACTGCTTTCGAGTATTCCAGATAAGGTACTCCCATTAGTGGCTACCCAATCAAGGACGCGTGCAGGTAGTGACTATTAGTTCTGTTATCTCATTTAGATGTTACATTTTTTAGCTTGTGTTTTACTGCTTTATTATCTGTCAATATGCTTTGTACCGTTAATAAATTACATTTGAAGGACTGATCAGATTACTTAACCTGGGTTCACATAACTTTTGTGGACTTCATGAACAGAAGATTAGAGTTCTAGTTCTGCAACAACTTGCAAGTCTTAGAATCAGTCAGTCAAATGTTACCTTTTTGAACTGTTTGCTCAGTGAAGTTTTGGGGTTTAGAACGTCATATACTGAGATTAAGAATATGTATTTGAAAAGAAAATCATGAATGCTGAGGACAGTCACTCAAATGTTATCTTTTTGAACTCTTTGCTCGGTGAAGCTTTGGGGTTTAGAACGCCATATACTGAGATTAAGAATATGTATATGAAAAGAAAATCATGAGTGCTGAGGACAATTCAGTAAAATATGTACATCACTCTGGAATACGGAATCAATCAGGAACTATTTGATCTCCAGATTATGTTCAACCGTTAATGTACGTGCTAAATTACATTACTCCAGTCTTTCCTTTCTTATGTTGCAGCCTGAACTCCTTAGCTTGAACATATTGTTGCGTTGCTTGAGAAGCAAGAAAAATAATTTTGAAAATAAGGACCAGAAAGAAGTAATATGGACGGGATAACAGGAGGATCGACTCACCATTCTGAGTAGAGGGTTTTCTCTTGTGAAAGGAAAGGAACTTCTTATTAAGTGGTACAGAGCCGTAAAGAAGGTGGTGATTGATTCTGATGAATGAGTCATAAAAAAGAAGAAGGTGGTGATTGATTGCTTTGTTAACCCATTTTCAATGGCTGGATCAAATCAATTAGCTCTTGCCCACTTTCTAAAACTTTAAAGAAAGTGCATTTTAACCTACTGTGATACAGAAGGTACCTTAGAAACCCTTTGCTTTTGCCTTGCTTGATTAACCACGACTATTTAGAATCATTGCTTTAAATACACTAAAATGGCTAGTACCTTGTCACAACCTTACCTGAACATGATCTATTCCATAGGCTTGTAGCACTGTATCCTTGAGTTTAAGGAGATAGGAAACCATGTCTGGTGGATGAACCATGGAAAAGTGACCAGAGCATGATTAACAGCCCTTATGGCCCCTTGGTTGGGTCTTGGAGCTATAAAGGATTGTTCTCAACCCTGCTCTTACATGGCTGGGATGGTCTCTTGGCTGGTTGACAGACAGAGACTTTCAAACTTTTTCGGAAAAAAGAGAGGCTTGTACCATGTTTAGCTAAATACGAATTGATTTGGACCAAAACGCTAAAGCTATTTAAGCATGGTCCCTGTTCTATAAGGGAACTCATTTTTATATTTAGTGTTAATAGCAATACTTGGGAAGGATGCATATTACAATTAGGATACAATGGGGGATTCAGAGCAAGTTTTGGGTTGTTTTTGTGTATTTGTGTTGATGGAGCAGAAGCTTGTAAGAGCCCTTAATATATTGAGGTGATCATTGACTATGACACGAAGAAACCGAAGTACTTAAAGCTGTAGGAATAACATGTTAAAACTTGATAAAGAAGTGGAAAGTTAAGCTTAATCCTTTTTGGCACTTGAGGAGGTGGTATTTTTATTTAATAAATTTTGTAGGTTATAGATAGTATCTCTATACAGATAGCGGGCGTTTGGCCATGTAGGTCAATTTAAGAACTTAGATAAAAAAGTTATCTGGATCCCTATTTCAAAGAATTTAGAGACAACGGCCGTTTGGCTATGTTTCATTGTGAAATTTTAGAAAAAGTAGTTTTTGTTTTCAAAGTGAAAAATGATATTTGAAAACCAAGTTGTGTTTGGCCATGAATACAAATTGGAGTTGTTTTTGACTTTTATGAATAATTTGAAGCGAAAAAGTGAAAACACCTTTTTGTTGTTTTTCAAATTCTTAAAAATTCTCGAGTTTTGGAATTTTATGGCCAAACTTTTTTCCAGAGTTTCAATTTCGGGAAAAAGTGAAAAGTTTTCATGGACAAATGCTTGACCTAATTTAATTTATGAATAAGAATTAAAGAAATCAAGTTAAAGAATTAATCTTACCTTTTAGAAGAATCGCTCTTATAGGCTTGCCACTTAACCTATCCCCCAGATAGAAAGCTTTAAATATCTTCGATCCATCATCCAGAATAGTGGGAACATCGATGATGATGTCACGCACCGCATTGGGCAGCGTGGATGAACTGTAGGCTTGTCTCTGGAGTTCTGTGTGATAGGAAAGTACCACCTAAACTTAAAGGTAAGTTCTACAGAATGGTGGTTAGACCAGCGTTGTTAGATGGAGTGGAGTGCTGGCCAGTAAAGAACTCTCATGTTCAGAAGATGCATGTTGCAGAAATGAGGATGCTGAGATGGATGTGTGGACACCGCGGGAGTGATAAATTAGGAATGAGGTTATTCGGGAGAAGGTGGGAGTAACATCTGTGGCAGACAAGATGAGAGAAGCTGATAAGAATCGGGTTACCTAAATAAACAAGAAAATAATGCGGAAGCAAATTTATAAAGATTAAATACAGAAATTGAAAGATATGTGAAATTTGAGAATAAAATCCCCAAATTTCAAGATAAAGTACTAAGAACCCTAATTGATCTTAATATTCAAAATTACACCCAATTCATCTCTTATCAAGTAATTACTTGGTCTACCAAACATGTCAAAGAGTGCAATTACACCAAATCTCAATTCCATTGTGGCTTTCCAAACAAGCCCTAATGAATTGGTTGATTCCAGAGTCAAAACTCAAAAGGCCAGGGATTCTATGCAAGTTGGACATTGAGAAGGCTTATGATCATGCCAATTGGAGGTTCTTGTTGAAAATCCTTAAAGACATGGGTTTTGGTAACAAATGGATAAATTGGATAAGATTTTGCATTTCTAATGTCAAATTCTCAGTATTGATTAGTGGTGGGCCTAAATGTTTCTTCCAATCTCAAAGGAGGCTTAGACAAGGTGATCCTTTGTCACCTCTTCTATTCTTGATAGTCATGGAAGGACTTAATTATATGATTACGGTCGCACAGTTGAATGGTTGGATCAAAGGCTTTGGATCTCAACCAAATGCCTCTGTCATTTTATCCGTCCTAAATATGACATTAGACAACATAGTCAATAGCCGCCATAACCTATGTAGCCTTAATGCACCTACAATACCCAAAATCTTTGCGACTCTTTAGAATTTTCTGACTCCCCCAACACGATATCCCTGTCTCCTTCATTCAGGAGCTTATGGAAATATATCTGCGCATAGATGATGGAAGTAGCTCAAATAATGAAGCGTAGCTGCTCAATAGCAAAAAAAATTGTTTACACTCAGGTTGAAGTCAATGTTTTTGATGCACAAATATAAGTGCCACATTAGCTTTTTGTTATGCAAGTAGTTTGCATCTTTTTAGGATGTCATTTGTTTCCTGGTTTTACAGGAGTATCTAATGGATGTCGAACCAACTTATGTTTTTTTCCCTAATATCATTTGATTGTGTACTGAGCCGAGGGTCTCCAGGAAATAGCCGTCCTACCTTGGTAGGAGTAAGGTCTGTGTACATTCTACCCTCCCCAGACCCCATGTTGTGGAATTTCACTGGGTTGCTGTTGTTGTTTTATCATTTGATTGTGTATATATAAGTATTAACATATCTTCATTGTTGTATGTGAGAGAGGTAATAACTTCTGCTTGACACTGCAGATTTATTATGGGAAAGTGGCACACACACCTCAAATCTTGCAAGGAAAGGTGAAGCTCTTGCTGTATCAAGTCTGGTGGAGTATGGAGAGGAGATCGATATCATTGCCCCAACAGATATTCTGAAGCAAAGCTTTAAGATTCCTTACTCCAAGGCTCGATTACCAATTGCAGTACATCGTGTTGGCAAGACACTAGTTTTAAATACAGGTTAATGTGCTCTACAATACTTACATGCAAGACTCTTTCTGAATTTCAATCCAGTTTTCACTCCGTTAGTCAAGGTAGGAGTGGCCTCGGTGGAAGACAAGATGCGGGAAATACGACTGAGATGGTTTGGCATGTGAAGAGGAGAGACACAGATGCCCCAGTGCGGAGGTGTGAGAGGTTGACCATGGATGGTTTTAGAAGAAGTAAGGGTAGACCGAAGAAATATTGGAGAGAGGTGATTAGAAAGGACATGACGCAGGTACAGCTTACCGAGGACATGACCTTAGATAGGAGGGTGTGGAGGACTCATATTAGGGTAGAAGGCTAGTACATAGTCTCGTTATTCCTCAGTATTAGTAAGCGCATTAGCGTATTATAATTTCTTGTGCTCTGACTTCTGTTATTATCTTTGTATTACTTTCTGTACTTTGATTACTCTATTTTATCTGTGTCGCTTTTCTTATTTGCGTTATTCGTTATTTGCTTTCCCATATCGCTTTGAACTTCTTAGCCTTATCTGACCTCTTTTTATGCTTCTTTTGAGCCGAGGGTCTCTCGGAAACAGCCGTAAGGTAGGAGTAAGATCTGTGTACACTTTACCCTCCCTAGACCCCACGTTGTGGAATTTCACTGGGTTGTTGTTGTTGTAGTCAAAGTTTTGAGAATTAATTCTTTCTTTATGGCTCTATCCCAGATGTATTCTGATACTTTGCTTTTTGTATTTGGAGTGAAACTAGACATGCATGAATCTGTCTTTTGAAAATAAAACTTAGAGATGTGGAAGTTTCATGAGAAGTACAATAAGTTGGTACTTTCCCATTTGGAAAATTCTTAGAAATAGGCTCCCTCCATCCCCTTTTACTAGTCCCTTGTACTAAAGGTAGATTTTCTTTTTTACTTGTCCATTTTAGCAAATCAAGAAGGATTTATCATTTTCTTCCAATATTGCCCTTATTATTAAGTATCCACACTTCCCAAATTTGTTGGAGTTACAACTAGAACAACTATTAACAAGGGTAACTTAGTAAAACAAACTCTTAATAAATGATTTCTTTAGGGACATGCCTAGTCAACAGAGGACTAGTAAAAGGGAATGGAAGAAGTATTTCTTAATCTCAATATTTAGTGTTGGTATTGGACAATAGAAATATCTAGTTTTCTCCTATCTAAATCCTGTGTATCTTGCTTTATGAGACATGGTCTTAAATTACATGGACAGAGTGTATATATGCAGACATTGCCAGACAAATCTTGCGGCCCAGCAACTCATTAAGCTGAGGAAAAGGAAACCCTATGGACCAAGCATTCTGCTTCTAAAAGAGGATACTTGATTAAGGATGTGGTGTTGAAAGCATTCATTAGTTAAATATTTGAGTTTGCATAAATAGTTAATTTATTAAGCTTTCAAATGACGGATTTTTTTTTTTAGTTTTTAGATGTTTGGATTCGAAATCTTTTAGATGGTGTATATTCCTTCCATTTCAAGTTGAATATTCACTGTACCTTTTAATTCTTGTGCAACTAATGTGTAGTTTCCAAAAATGCCAACTTTGAATCATACCATCGTCTGGGAACCACATTTGCTCATTCTAATACAACTATATTATTCTTCTAAAACCAAAGGGGACATATGGACTACATGCTCTCTCAACAAAGACAAAGTGTTCGCGTCAACTCTAAAGACAATACTAATGCACTCCATTGGAATCAGAGTGTGCAATATCCGAGAATATGGATGGAAAGAGATTGGGAAGAGATGGAGGAAGCTATGTGAAATAAACAATGGATAAAGGCTACAAGTAAAATGCTTTCATATTCATAAGAAAACTTTAAAAAGATATAGGAATTTTGTAAGGTCCTTAACAAATTAATATTTAATTAGGAACTTTGTATGGAGGGTGAAAGTTTTTCTTGATATTGGTGTATAATTCGAAAAATATTACCTCTAGTAGTAGAATTTTTTTTGTGGTTTTACGGGAATATAATTTACAAAAGATTCAACTGCAATGCCACATGCAGGCCTGATATTGAAGAGGGGGAGAAATTGATCAGAAGAAATAATAACCCGCCAAAATGTGCAGATCAGTCTTTGTTTCTAAATTTCGCTATGCACTCAGTTCGCATGGAGGCATGTGATTGTCCACCAACCCATACACCACCGAAGGAGTGGCAATGTGAATCAAGAGAAAGTTCACCTGAATCTTCTGATCACCCAATAAAGGGTAGCACTTCCTATGAGCAAAGTGGAAGTTCTACCCAGGAAGAACAATCTAACCCGCGGTGCACATATAACGAGCTCAAACAGGCCGACTGTTTTTGGGGAAAAAAGAAGAACAGGAAAAATAAGGATCAAGGTGCTGGAAAGGTCTCACAAGTAAACGAAAAGTCGAGGTACTCAGTGCAAGAGTCTGAAAAGTATAGAAGACCTAGTAATGACGGATTCCTAAGATGAAAAGTATGTCGCAGTTAGCTTGCACTTGTGGGATGTTTCACGACAGGTAAACCTTAACCAACTTCCTCACTCTAATATCCTTGTCAACATGTGTAACTGCCATCTGTGCATTTTGACAGGTCACACCTTTAACATGGCTAGAGGCATGGCTTGATAATGTCATGGCTAGTGTACCTGAGTTGGCTATAGGTTATCATCAAGATGGTCTTGTTCAGGGCTATGAACTCCTTAAAACAGATGATATATTTCTCCTAAAGGGCATATCTGAGGATGGTACTCCTGCTATTCATCCAAACGTTGTACAACAAAATGGGCTTTCAGTATTGAGATTCCTTGAGGAAAACTGCAAGCAAGATCCTGGTGCATATTGGGTATTTTGCTGCTTTTTTGTAATGTAATGTATTTTGTCTCTTGTTGCATTGTTCATTGTATCTTTAATTGGAATTACCTTGATTTCTGTAGCTATACAAAAGTGCAGGAGAAGATGCTATCTAACTCTTTGATCTATCTGTCATACCTCAAAACCGACCTGCGGATGACACTGATGATAATTCTTGCTCTGTGCTATTTGCAAGTGAGCATTTGGAGTCCACTATCCACAAACTCTCCTTTCCATGTTCTTTTATCTCACAAAACAACAACCTCCTCACTGCTTCTTATAGAGTTCAGCCATGCTCCCCCTACCCATCTATTTCCCCATAGCTCCACAAATACATGGATGTCAGCTCCCCACTGTTGCACTAATGCTCTTGCTAGGCTCCTTTTATCCTCCTTGTTCAGCCCCCCTCACATTCCACGATAGAATTTTTATCTTCATCATGTAATAGAGTTTGTGTTTCTCCCCCTGTTTCTTAATTCACTTCGTGGCTCGCCCTCCTTGAATTTCATATCGAATACCAAATTCCTGACCTCTTTTGGGATCATTTGTTTTTCTTTATGGGCCTCTTCCGCTAATGTTATCTTCTTCTGCTCTCCCCTATTTAAATCCTCTTTCATAAACAAATCAAAAGCTTCTTTTTCACAGCCATTGAAAGAAGCCCCAAACTCTTTGCTCAGCCTAGTCATGTTCTTATGCACCCAAAGGGACACATTCTCTTCAATTTCTTCATCGGGTGTTGGCATAACCAATTGTAGAGGGGTTGGGTCTTTGTCATAGGCCAGCTGATCCTCGAATTCTCTTCAGGATCTCTGTTTCTGCCAATGAGAATTCCTGGGATGGTTCTTGTGCAATTGTTTCGTTGACCAAAATTTGTTCAAATCCTCCCAGCAACACCTTGTTTCTATCGGTTTTGTTTTTCTCCCTTGCTAAGCATTTTTCTCTCTCTCCTTTGACTGAATAGACATCATTTGGGTCCTCAGAGTCGCTGCCCAAGTTTATGTTAGTAATAAATTTATGTTGCTAACATTTTTTTTCCCGATCAAGTAAAGACATTTACTTGATAAAAAAACAGCTGTTAGTAACAAATGACTCTGTTGTGGGTTTTCAATGGAATTGAATTTGACCTTATTTAAATAGCCCTACCTTCCATGGACCCTTTTCAATAGCAGAGCCCAGTTTGCTCTTCCTTTGTAAAAGAGAGCCCGTCATCTGGTGGCTTCAGTTCATTCAAAATCGTACCCCTATTCACTTGCCCATCAACTCCACCTTTAGCATCTATAAAGGTACTGTAGTAGATCTGCAAATCTTTCATACCCTGCCCTTTTTCTCCAACTTCCGGTGAGGTAGACTTGACTTCTCCACCTCGAAACTCCACCCCTCTTCTCTCTCTTGTTGTACTACAACCTCTCTTCTCTGGTTTCCGGTTCCTCGACGGAGCTTCGAACCATATGGGTAGAGAGAATATGAAGTCCCCGTCGGCAATGTCGATTGTTGCTGGAATCTTCTCTATTTGACCTTTAACTTGAACATGAGCTCATCTCAGGTGATTCTTCAATTTTGTCTCTTCCTCTGTCTCCAGCCAACTGCCACGCCTTTCACCTATCTTCTTTAATAACGAGTTTGACCAGCAATGGAGTGGGAGCCTGTTACCTGAATCCAAAACCAATTGAAAGTGGTATGGTATGAAAAGGCCCCTGCCGTCGGCGTCCACCACTTCAACTTTAGTTGCCTCCCCCTTGTCTTCTCCAGTCTCCCGTTAAAATGTGTTCTGCAGCCTCCCTTGATTGATATTCAAATACGAATTGAAAGCCGTTCATATCATACACCTGAATCCCTTGCGCTCCGCTCCAAGATTGTTGACCCCATCTTCTTACATCATTTCTGGTTGGGGTATCCTCCTCGCCAGAGAATTTTCCAACTTAGCCTCTGCCCATAATATCCCTGTCGTTAAACTGCAAAGAGGTTTTTAGAGGGCCCACCTCATCACATACCAATGGCCCCTTTTGTGTCCATTTGTTTTTGTGTGTTGCTTCCTTGTAACTCTACTTCCCCTGTGTCAGTGGGATGTTTGTCTTTCCGGGAATGTTAATGGCTTTTCGTACGGGAGCATCTCTATTAATGAAGCCTTTAATTGTTATCACCAACTACCTCCATCCTTCATTAAATGCGTTCTCAGATAGGATAATTATTGCCCTGTTCTGTCCATTGACAGAATTGATTGAAACAAACCTTCCGTATGGATTAAATTTCTGAGATAGAAAACTATTTGTCGAGAAAACCTACAGCGCCAGGACTTGAAAGTCTTTCCTCTGTTTTCTGACGCGTCCTTATGCCTCTTGCAGATCGATAGCAGTGCTCCTTTGCTCAAAGCTAGTCTTCTCACGTGATGTTTAGCGCTTTCAACCCATTCATACCTAAGACGTGAAACCAGTGATATCATATGTTTTGCCCCCAGACAAAAATAAATCCTGTTATCCATGAATGGAAAGTAATAAAGCTTAAGATTTGAGTAGAGCTTCGAAGGAGAAAGAAGAGGCCTCAGTTAGCTGTCTTGGAAAAGAGCCTGAGAGCATTTTGGTGGAAAAGATCTTTATTTTTTTTGTTAACATATCATTTGCTAAGGACTAGTTATTTAAATATTTTCCTTAAAATAGTCATTTAATTATAATATTTATAACTTAGAAATCAACTAAAATTTTGTTTATTATATTCTTCCTTATTTGAGCTAGTTAAGAAGTCCAAATATTTAGGTAATTAAATTCAGCACAGATTTTTCTTTTGTGAATATCTTTATTGGAATTTGTAATTAGTACCTGAAGTAAATTACATCCTATGTTAGACAAACTTAGCTTGTAATCACATCTGTTAATATTTTAAATTTTGATAGAACAGATATTAGGAGTTTGAAGTCCAACTTTAAATTTGTTACTCCTATTTCACAATCCTCCTAAGAATAATTGGCCTCCTCTATCAATAAAGCCCTTCTCACAGGGTCTGTTTTCCTTTGAGCTAATTTCGGCATCCCAAGGTTTCCTCACTAACTCATCTTTATCATCATTCTAAACTTGGAGTTCTAATAAAGAGTGAAATATTACCATACCAACACAGAAAAGCAGTAAATCACATGAAAGAATTCCAAACAACAAGTTTTTGTCCCACATTGAATAAAATATTCTCAAAATTGGCAGTCTTTTTTGACCAATTTTTGATTGTCGATGAAAATTTTGTGTATTTCAAGAGAATCGATATTAGTATTTGCTTGCTTCTATGTCTTGTAAAACCACCTTTTTAAAATTGAAATATGCTTGTTAGACCAAACTTTGAATGTTAATAAAGGTGTAATGCAAATAGCGAAATATGGGCATTGGGTCTTTATGTTGAAATAGAACTTAATTCATATAGACATTGTCATCAGAGTTGAATTAAAAAATACGAACATGATGGAATTTGTAGTTAAGGAAACATAATCAGATGAAGAAATCAATACGGAAGCTCTTTCTGCTCATGCGAACTGTTCATGGAAGGAAAAAAACTTACTCTTTAAATAAAGTTGATAATCCTGTTGCTGTCTGTCTGCATATCTACTCACTTTCTTGTTGAATTTTCTGTATTTTGTTGAAGGTGAATGCTTATTGAGAAGTTCATAGTTCTGTCCATTTCATCCCATTAATGCCCCTAATATAGGTGTAAAATTGTTACTTTATATGTAGCATATATTCAGATAGGAACTTAACTTTCCTGTTCTTTTATTTGTTGAGAAGGCTAGATTCACTCAATGTAAGATATTGAAATTGAAGAAACAAAATTGAGGAAGCAACCTAAAATAGAATGACGGTTGAAGGCATTGTCAAAAGAGTGGGAAATTGAAGATAATATATTGTAATAAATTATGCATCAAAATTATTAACATTTTATTTGTGATATAAAATGTTACCCTTTTTATTTATAATATTTTTCCCATATAAATTTAGGTGATACTGCCTATAAAGCATCGATATATATCATGTTGTTGTTGTTTGCCTATAAAGCATATATTGTCACGTTATAAATTTTCCATGCATACCATGCAATTGGTGCATTTGGCTACTTTGTTTTTCTTCTGCTTTTATAAAAAATCAGTGTTGAGAGGTAGGTGGGGCGAAGTTGCTTCCTTGATCCACCATAGTACTTTACTACTTTGGTCTTACAAATTCCAAAAATTAGCTTTGAATTGCACGTCGTAGTTCCCTTGCTGCAGTAAGCAATAATTGTTGGAGAAAAGGAATACTGCACCAAAGCCAAAACAGAAGAAGAGAAGAAGAAGAAAGAAGGCGATGGAAGCTGAAGAACAAAGCAAAAGAAGAGAAAGAGAAGAAGAAAAGGAAATGAGGACAGCAGAAGAAGAAGCTGAAGAGTTTCAAAACTCTTCAGCACAAACTCCTGAGCATATACATGTGGAGCATCCCTCTCCACATACAATTATATATATATATATATATATATATATATATATATATATATATATATATATATAATATATCACAAACAAATTTAAATAGTACAATTTAATATATTTATGCCCATACAGTTATGGGCAAATAGAGTATAATATTTGTACAAATTTTGTAGCCCATGTCTTCTTGTCTCTATTGTATAACTCTATATATACCAATGTACATAGTATCAATAAATATACAAAAAAATTGTCTTAGCCTCTCTTTAATTTCTTACATGGTATCAGAGCATTCCTAAGCTCAATTCAATTCTGTGTTTGTATCATCACCATCACTGATCTTTTGTTTGTATCATCACCATCACTGATCTGTGTTTGTATCAACATCATCACTTTCAAAATCTGCATCATCATCATCATCTTCAAATCCCTATTGAAGCAAAATGCCTGAAGCAACTCAAGTTAAGTCAGGAAGTGGAGAGAAAAGAACCACGTATGAAAATAATCATCCTTACCACTTAAACAACTCAGACTCACCTGGTATGACTCTGGTCAACAATGTTTTCGACAGAAGAGGATATCCAGGTTGGAGGAGATCCATCCTCTTATCTTTATCAGCTAAGAAGAAGCTTGGCTTCATCAATGGAACCTGCAGGGCTCCAGAACTGGAATCTGCAGATTTTGAACAATGGAGTTGTGTTAACGACATGATCATATGTTGGATATCAAATGCACTCTCTAAGGATATTGCAGATAGTGTGATGAGTTCCAAAACTGCTAAGGAACTTTGGGACAGTCTGGAGCAGAGGTTTGGCAAGTCAAGTGGTGCCAAAATCTACCACCTGCAAAAGGAATTAACAAGCTTAATACAAGGGAATAGTGACATTGCAGGTTACTTCACCAAACTTAAGAGACTATGGAATGAATTGGATGGGATAAATGTAATTGTTTGTTGCTCATGTAAATGCACTTGTGATGGAAAAGCAAAATTAACAAAATCACTAGAAGATCAAAGGTTAATTCAATTCCTAATGGGACTAAATGATGTATATGCCCAGGCAAGGGGAAATATACTCATGATGAATCCCTTACCTGGAATGGATGTTGCATAGTCATTGCTTTTGCAGGATGAGAATCAAAGGGAAGTATATGCAAACACAAACTACATCACTGATTCTGGATCATTTCTGGCAGCAAGTCAAGCAAAACAACAGGACAACAAACTAATTGCTGAGTTTGCAGCATTCATGGCCAGTGGACAGGGAAGGAATACACAGAGATTCAAACACCAAGCAATAAGAGGAACAAACACATACCAGAGGTATACCAATCCAGGTCAGAACCAGAGACATGATAAATCACAGAACAGGTTTAAGGGTAAGAAGAAATATGATCCAAACCTGTCATGTACTTATTGTGGGAAAACAGGGCATGTACATGATAATTGCTACAGACTGCATGGGTTTCCTGCAGATTTTGAGTTCACCAACTCAAGAAACTATCAGCCTCAGATTAAAGCAAATGCAACTTTGACTCAGCAAGCAGATGAAGACATTAGGAGGACAAATCCTGAAATCAGTGATAGAAATTTTGAGGAACAGTTCAGCAAGCAGCAGATTGCAGAGATGATGCAAATGTACAAGCAAAGCAAATTGACACAAACAGGAATCAATGCAAATGCAGTAGCTGGTACCATCTTTAAATACTCAAATTCTGTGCCCACTAATCTTAAGCAAAATACTTGGATAATTGATTCAGGAGCCTCAGAACACATATGTTTTGATCCCAATTCCTTCTTATTTCTAAAACCCCTGCCTATGCCTTTGAACATTAATTTACCTAACTCTTTCAAGGTAAGTGTGACCCATATAGGCAGCATCTCTATTTTGCCAGGGCAGGTCATAACTGATGTACTGCTTGTGCCAGACTTTAAGTATAATTTACTTTCAATTCATAAGCTCTGTGTTCAGTTTTAGTATGATGTCCTATTCACTGCTACTGGATGTTTCTTGCAGGACCTTTCAGTGAGGAGTCCTCAAGTTTTTGGTGAAGTTAGAGAAGGACTCTATTTATTGGATTCCAACACTGACAAGTCTAGAAATAGTTCCAATGATGTATCCCCAGATCCCATCCCACAATCATTTTCAGTTTTTAATTCAGTACATGTTAATGCTACTCCTAGTGTGAAACTTTGGCATGTAAGGTTGGGACATCTTCCATTTTCAGCAATGAAACATTTAAGTTTTCTTCCATGTGAATCCACTTCTGATTTTGTTTGTGACATATGTCCTAGAGCTAGGCAAACTAGACAACCCTTTCCTACTAGCAACATAAAATCCACACATATTTTTGATCTCATTCATATAGACATTTGGGGACCCTACAAGTGTAGTACTTACAATGGTTTCAGGTTCTTTCTCACCATAGTAGATGACTACAGTAGAGGGACATGGACATTCTTACTAAGAACTAAAAGTAATGCATTTCCTGTACTAAAAAGCTTCCTATCCATGGTAGAGAGACAATTCAATGTCAAGGTTAAAATGATCAGATCTGACAATGCTTTAGAATTGGGGAAAGGAACACAGGAATCAGCATTTCTTGCTTCTCAAGGAATCTTACATCAGTTGTCCTGTGTTGCTACACCTCAACAAAATGGAACTGTTGAGAGAAAACATAGACACCTCTTAGAAATTGCAAGGGGGTTGATGTTTCAGTCAAAATTGCCAATGATTTACTGGGGAGAATCTGTTCTAACTGCTACTCATATCATTAATAGACTACCATCTAGTGTTCTAAAAGGACAAACACCTTATGTAGTACTACTTAGACAAGAACCTACCTATGCCCATTTGAGGAACTTTAGATATTTGTGTTATGCCTCTACCCTGGGACAAGGGAGAAACAAGTTTGATGAAAGGGCTACTGCTTGTGTTCTGCTAGGATACCCTTTACAACAGAAGGGGTATAAACTGTTATCTCTTGATACAAGGAAAGTGTTTGTATCCAGAGATGTCAGATTTCATGAATCACATTTTCCTTTCAACTCATCTAATAGCTCCCACATACCTACTTTTTTGAACTACCCTTCTTCCTCAGATCATGATCCTACTTTCCACAATCAATCAGCCCCACATGTTCATGATCCTTTTTACCCAGCTACACTATCAGTACCTCCACCTAATACCTCTACCTACAGCCCCCAATCCGAATCCACACTACCTCAACAAACATCTCCACCTACATCACAAGATACTCCTGCTCCTGCTCCTATCACAGATCTACCAAGAAGATCTAGCAGGATGTCTCATGAACCTGGCTACCTAAACGATTACATTTGCAATGGTGTACTATTCACTGATCCATGGACAACTTGTCTTGCTCACCCTCACAAGCTAAAAGGATATGTTTTCTCCTCCCTATCCCTCCACAATCAGAAACTAATCCACTCCCTCTCTACTATCACTGAGCCTAGTTGCTATAACCAGGCTTCCCAACATTCAGCATGGAGAGAGGCCATGAACTCCGAACTTCAGGCCTTGGCAACCAATCACACCTGGGATGTTGTCCTGCTTCCTAAAGGAAAGAGAGCTTTACCTTGCAAATGGGTATACAAGATAAAGCATCTCTCAAATGGAAGAATTGAACGACTAAAGGCCAGACTAGTAGTGAGGGGGGATATACAAAGAGAAGGTATAGATTATGGAGAGACTTTTTCACCTGTTGTGAAGATGACCACTATTCGGTGCCTACTTACCATTGCAGCTAAAAAGAAGTGGTCTGTTTCACAATTGGATGTCAACAATGCATTCTTGCATGGTGACCTCCAAGAAGAGGTTTTTATGAAGTTTCCAGCAGGACTCACACCTCCTACTCCTAACCATGTCTGTCTTCTGAAGAAATCACTATATGGTTTAAAGCAGGCTTCCCGGCAGTGGTATGCTCGACTTGCAGGAGTCTTAGCCTTCAAAGGCTATTCCTCCTCTTTAAACGATTACTCCCTCTTTTTCAAACAAAATGGGACACTTACTTCTATTTTAGCAGTATATGTCGACGATATTCTCCTCACTGGGAATGATTTGTATGAACTCGACAATATCAAATGCTTTCTCAACACAGAATTCAGAGTCAAAAACCTAGGACAAATTCATCATTTTCTTGGCATGGAAATTTTGAGAGAAGATCAAGGTTTTATTGTAAATCAACGACAGTTTACCATGGACCTTCTTCATGAATTCGATGTCTCTCATCTGCCTTCAGTCAATTCTCCGCTGGATCCCTCCTTTAAGCTTCGAGAAGACGACAGTCCCCGTTTGGATAATCCCACTCTTTATCGTCACTTGGTTGGCAAGTTGAATTATTTGACCAACACTCGCCCAGATCTATGCTTTGCTGTTCTTGCTCTGAGTCAATACATGCAACGACCCTGTTTGTCTCATTTCTCGGCTGCCTTACGCGTTTTGCGCTACCTGAGCACAGATCCAGCTCAAGGCATCCTACTTTCCTCTGATCCATCCTTTTCCTTGCTGGCTTTTTGCGATGCGGACTGGGCATCCTGTAAAGATTCACGCAAATCAGTCAGTGGTTTTTTTATTACCCTCGGAGGGGCTCCAATCTCTTGGAAATCAAAGAAACAAATCTCGATCTCCTTGTCCTCCGCAGAAGCAGAATACAGGTCCATGCGTCGTGTTACTGCTGAACTTACTTGGTTAGTTCGTCTTCTTGAAGATCTTTCTGCTCCGATTTCTCTTTCGATTCCGCTACGCTCAGACAGTCAAGCAGCCATCCACATAGCTCGAAATCCGGTCTTCCATGAGCGCACCAAACATGTTGAACTAGATTGTCACTTTGTGCGCCAATAGTTTCAATCTGGTTTGATTTCACTCTCATTTGTTCCTTCCAAAGACCAACTTGCCGACCTCTTCACTAAGCCCCTTTCTGGGGTTTCTCATCAGACGATCCTGCGCAAGTTGCAGGTGCTCACACTCCCCTCCAACTTGAGGGGGGATGTTGGAGAAAAGGAATACTGCACCAAAGCCAAAACAGAAGAAGAGAAGAAGAAGAAAGAAGGCGATGGAAGCTGAAGAACAAAGCAAAAGAAGAGAAAGAGAAGAAGAAAAGGAAATGAGGACAGCAGAAGAAGAAGCTGAAGAGTTTCAAAACTCTTCAGCACAAATTCCTGAGCATATACACGTGGAGCATCCCTCTCCACATACAATTATATATATATATATATATATATAATATACCACAAACAAATTTAAATAGTACAATTTAATATATTTATGCCCATACAGTTATGGGCAAATAGAGTATAATTTTTGTACAAATTTTGTAACCCATGTCTTCTTGTCTCTATTGTATAACTCTATATATACCAATGTACATAGTATCAATAAATATACAGAAAATTTGTCTTAGCCTCTCTTTAATTTCTTACAATAATGGGGGTGGATTTCTAGGTTTTGAGAAACATAGTTTGTTTACAACTCTATTTCTTGCTACAGCAGGGTAAAAGGCATTTTGTCCAAAGCACAAGTTCTCTCTCTCTCTATATATATATATATATATTATAGAATAGACAACTGATAACCTGAAATTGTGGCAAACAGGTTGTACGTGCATGTGCTCATGAACAGTTTGCGAGGCTCCTTTTAACGTATGATGATGTGTTAGATTTGTCATTTGAAGCACTTCCTAGGGAGTCTGAAGTTACAGGTGCTGATGCTGAAGAAGAACCAGTAGAATCTTTGATTTCAGTTTCTGTATCAGATGCCCATGATTTCCTGGTTCCTAAAGTTGAACCAGATAACAATATTGAAACATTGCCGGCTATTGGATCTGATGATTCTGTGAGGGTAACATCTGATGAGGGTCTCTCTTCCCCAAGAGCAATGACAGCTCCAAGGGGGAGAAATACATCCAGTTTCGAAGATGCGTCAAATAGCAGAGAGAATAGCTTTGCAGAATGGATCAAGCTATGAAGTCTCTTAGATGGAAACGTCAACTGCAAAGCAACAGAATGGATCTGCCGAATAGTGGTAAAAATAAGGATGAGCTGCCTTCAGCACCAAGTTTTTCTGTCTGTGCATGTGGGGATACCGACTGTATTGAAGTTTATGATATTCGAGAATGGCTTCCGACTTCAAAATTGGATGATAAGTTGTGGAAACTAGCTCTATTACTTGGAGAATCATATTTGGCGCTTGGACAAGCGTATAAAGAAGATGGGCAATTGAATCAAGCCTTGAAGGTTGTAGAGTTGGCGTGTTTGGTTTATGGATCAATGCCTCAACATCGGCAAGACTCAAAATTTGTTTCTTCCATGGTCGTTTGTTCATTACCTAAGGTTGAAAGTGATGATAAAAGTGAAAAAGCTGGGTCTTCACTATCTGATGATTGTTTCATGTATGATCAATCATCTGACAGCTACCTCTTTTGGGCCAAGGTTTGGACACTAGTTGGGGACGTATATGTTCAATTCCATTCTACAGATGGTGATAAGATGCCAGTACAATCAGAGCAAAAGCCTTCAACTAAAGAGTTAAAGATGTCATCTGAAGTTTTGAGGGAGGTTGGAAGGCTCAAGAAGAAGCTTGGACAGTCTAGCCAAAACTGCAGCTCATGTTCCTTATTAAACTGCAGCTGCCAGAGTGATAGGGCCAGCAGTGGAAGCAGTGCTAGCAGTAGTAGTAGAGATTCGCGTTCAAGAAGTTCTGGCAGAAAGCAGAAAAAAAAGTCACATACCAAAGCAAATGCCCATATTCTGGAACTTTTGTGGATATTCATCAGAACGGCGAAAGCAGCACATCAGAGAGTAAGCTCTTGATGCATAAAAAAAACATTGCCAGGATGGAAATCTCTAATAAATTGAAAGATATTTCAGAGGCAAAAAATTCAGGAGCTACCAGCTCTGATAGAGATGACGTGGCTGTAAAACTGGACGGAACTTCAGTGTATAAATGTTCTGAAACTTTCAAGGAAGAAACTGAAAGGAAAAGTGGGGTATATTTAAATATCTTAGAGGTACTGTAGCTGGAGATGCTGACAATCTCTCGAATGCCTTGAACTGTTATGATGAAGCTAGAAATGCAATGATTGGACATCTTACTAATTCAGAAGACTTACAATCTTTAATTAAAAAGAAAGGATGGGTGTATAATGAATTAGGCCGTAAGAGGCTGGAAGGGAAAGAGCTGGATGAAGCTGAAGTTGCTTTTGCTGATGCAATAAATGCATTTAAAGAAGTAGCTGACCACACTAACATTGTATTGATAAACTGTAATTTAGGTCATGGCAGGAGAGCTTTAGCAGAAGAGATGGTAGCAAAGATTGAAAATCTCAAGGAACATGCAATCCTCCATGATGCATACATGCAAGTTCTCCAGAGTGCCAAGATGGAATACAGGGAATCTCTGAGGTTCTATGGATCAGCAAAAACAGTTGTAAACCATGTTACTGAAGAATCAGATTTGGATTCGAGCTACTTGAGATATGAAGTATATACTCAGTTTGCTCATACATATTTAAGGCTTGGGATGCTACTGGCCAGAGAAGATACATTTGCTGAGGTTTATGAGAACTGTGTCCTTGAGGATTCTTTCAACTACTGTGTTAGTAGACCGAAGATAGACCGTAGAAAGCATGAGATTTCAGCTAATGATGCCATTAGAAAGGCTTTATCTGTCTATGAGTCACTGGGTGAGTTACGGAAACAGGAATCTACATATGCATACTTTCAGTTGGCTTGCTACCAAAGGGATTGCTGCTTGAAATTTTTGGAGCAAGATCAAAAGAAAATTGGTTCTTCCAAGGGAGGAAATAGCTTTCTTCGTAGAGTAAAGCAATATGCTTCTTTGGCTGAGAGGAACTGGCGAAATCCTTGGATTTCTATGGACCAAAGACACATTCGTTCATGCACTTGGTTATTTTGGTGGAGCGATCTGGGCTGTTATTGAATCTGTCAAATCTTCTTCACTCTAACGTGGTATGATTATACATCTCTCTACTTTTCAGAATCTTTTCAAAGCTCCATCTCTTTTTGTTTCCAGTGTGGTTGATCTGTTACTTTTTTGATCACAAGCTTGATTTTCTTTGACTGTATATGTGCGTTTTTCTTCAACTGATTTATCTGTGCCTTGTAGAATTTTCCAATGTTCGTCTCTCTTTGTTTCTTGTGTTGGTTGATGTAGTTACCTTTTTAGCTTAAGCTTGATTTTCAACTATCGCAGTGATTTGTCTATATGTCTTATGTATTTTAAATGAATACTATTTGCTTTAATATCCTCAAAAGACTATGGGGCTAATGATGCTTTGTACTATATATGTGACTAACGTGTAGAATGCAGTGATTTTTTCTTTACAGGGTCTGAGAGCACATTTGCTGTATTTATCTGGTCTCTGTAGTTTTAGTAACAGAGAATGCAATGTGTAGAAGTAAAATGTTGAAGTGCCCCACATTGGTCGAGGGAATGGGGGTTATTGTTTCTTTATATGTTCTTGCAAAATCTTTACCTCATGAACTAGCTTTTTGATTTGAGTTAAATTTAATCTTCATTTCTTTATCATATTAATGTTGACCCCAAGATATAATTTTCCACGCTCCAAATGTCTAGTCCTAGGTGTGTGGCAGTGCCTACATTAATTGAAGGAATGAGTTGTTTCCTCACATGATCTTTGACAATCTTCTCGTAAGCTAGCGTTTGGGGTTGAGTTAGGCCGAAAGTTTATATTTTATTAATCACGAAGATATCTTTCCTGTTTTCATAAGTTTTGTTCCATTATTAAAAGTTAAACCTAATGAGTCTGATCTAAAGTTGTAATTTCATATATATTTTTCAATATGGGATAAATAGTTGGATGATGTTCCAATATAAGTTTTCATTAGAGCATGTGTTAGTTGGAATCATTATTTAAGCTTTCGTGAGTATGTTATGCCAAAAATTTTCAAGTACATTGAGTGCGTGCTACATAAAAGGTTTCTGCTACTTATGAAATGAAATTGGAAAAAAAAGATGAATTATTTCACACTGCTACATTTACTTTGCTTTCTATATAAAGGGGTCAACTTAATTCTTCTGCGACGAGAGATGTTACACACCTTTTTTTTATTGTTTGATTTTTTAGTTCCAATGCAGGAGCAGAGATTAACTTATATGGACCTGCTCTCAGCTTTTCTTGCTCATAAGTGTTGTCTAGGTTTTGAAAGAAATTAATTAGCTACATGTCATGAGGTGGGAGCTAACTGATGATAATACCTGTCACATAGTGTTGCTTACTGTTCTCTTTTTTCTTTTGGGATAATGTGTTGCTTAATATTTTCTTTGTTCCCTTGATCCTCGTCAAAAGGTCGGGAAAGGTGTAATATTTTCTTTTGTTCACATTTTTATTTAATGTCTCACTTGTTTCTTCATCAGTTGGTTCTCTGTTGTTATCAAATACATGTTGCGCGCGTACACATATATTATTACGTAATTACTCTATCTATGATAATTTGTACGGCGTACTTTCCTTTATAGTATGTCCCAAAGGAATGCCACTTTTTTTTTATTTTTTAGAAATAATTTAAAATTTTACACTTAATGAGATGATTTTCTACTTAAAAATATCTATGACTTGTTTTACGCCATAAATTTCAAAAGACCTTTTTTTTTTATATATAAGTTTTTTACTTATTCCCTATTAAAGATTTCTGAAAGGTACACATATTTCAAGAAATGATTATTCTCTTTCTTAATAAAATGTGAATTTCATTTTATCTTGGGAGCCAAAAATGTTTATTCTTTCTTTAAGTTTCGTAAATTAATATATAGGAACTTTCTATTTTTAGCTTTAGTTTGTCTTTAAGTTATTTCACTTTAATGGGTCGTTTGGTTGGGAACAAGTTATTCCGGGATAAGTTATTCCACCATGTATATGAGATAACTTATCCCATCATTAAGGTATAAATGATGGGATAATCACTAATACCTCCAACAAAATACAGAATAAAATAGTCCTAAATTTTATCGCTGAGATTATTATATCTTATACCTCACACCAAATGACTCCTATATACTTAGTTCACATCCCCTGTTTTAAAAACTAATACTTAATAGCTTATATAATGGATGTACGAAACAAACTAATATTTTGTATAATATGTAAGCTTATGATTTCGAAATGCATGCGTATAACCGCAACTAAGTCATATTACTGGGCTATTTAGTGTAATTTAAACATAATGTCGCAACTTGTTTAATTGTCCTGACTCATGTGCTTTATGCTTATATAGTAGTCAATATTTGTTTTTAACATTTACAAAATTCTATGATTTTGTTAAAGTTAGGCTCCACACATTTCCCTCCTGCTGAATGTGCCATGAGTGAGGAGATCGAGATTGGGTTAGTGTGAAGTGTACCGGGTACAAGATCGAAAAGAATGCATTGGATGAATGCAGTGTTCGATTTGAGATTCCGTAAGTAACTTAGTTAGTGCTTTCTAAGTAGGGCTTGGCTTGGAAGAAGAAATAGGAGCAACCGCGCTGGTTGTAATGCTTATTTGGCACATTACACATATTATGAAATTGCTTACTTTGGCTCTGCGCCTTTTTCCAATTCTTGTTGTTTTCGTAGCATTTTTTTTGAGTCAGGAAGTTGTAATCACAGAAGAATTCTTGATTCTATATGGAATATTCCTTTTCAGCTTCATTTTGTGTTTCGTCGCTTTACTTTACATTTGAAGAAAAACTACGGTCTTTCGCTTGTAGTTCTCATGTATATATCCTTGGTTTTTGCTATTTCTTTTTTGGGGGCTTTGACCCGGGTCTACATCTTTTCTCACGTAGGTCTGGATTTCACCCCCTTATTCACCTGCATCCTTAGTATGGGGGCGGGGCAAGGGCTTCCTCTACCATTACCATCCGAGTCGTCCAGCGAATCCTCGGGGGGAACCTGATTCCTTCGGGATACGGGTAAACTAAGGTGGTAGTGCAGACAAGGTTAATTCACTCTGGGATTGATAGTCTTGTCTGCTCTGACGTCGGAATAATCATTATAATACGATGATAGCACCTGATTAGCAAGAAATTCCCAGCTCTCCTCTTAGCAATGATCTGTCTAGATTCTGTAATAAGACCCTATTCATGGGCATTCTCCGACTTAGAATCGCATTCATACCCGGCAATCTACGATCTACCCAGCGCCCTTGGTCGAAAGTCGTAAAGAAGGCACCGGATAAGCAGCTAACATAAACTACTACCGTACAGCGCATCCCGTGGGCGGCTTTCAAAGGTCCTTCCTGTGTGAAAGTACATAGAAAAATGACTGTTTACCATATCTCCTAAGCCATCACTATCTGTACATTCAGATGTTGGATTCTAACAGTAAGAAACCTAGTGGTAGTGGTGGAATACTGAAACCAAGGTCCTCGCTATATTCTTGATGTAATTGCTCTTTCCATAAACTTCCTGAATGATGTGTATGTACAACCTTTTCTGTTGTGAGCAATGTGTAACTCCAATTTTTTTCTATAATATCTTGAATATTTTCTTGCATTAAATAAAACGGTAATCAAAAACGCAACTGCTGCTTTAGCTTAAGTTTGTGCATGACTATAAGCTGCTGTTGATTAACCTATGAGCAGTTGTCATCACATAACTTACCACTTAGTCTAAGGGAAGAAAGTATCAGATCACCATTGATTAGGTTCTTGTAGAGCTGTTTAGTGTTTACCAATCTAAGGTTATGTTTCTTGGTCTATTTTTGGATGGTTAAAGTATGGGGCCAAAATATTCAAAATAATATATCACGTCCCTGTGTTTTAGAGCATTTAATTGTGTGTTCTAGGAACAGGAATCTTTTCTGTGGTGATCTGAGTTTGTAAATGAGTGATGCCATATACTAAATGTATGATGAACCGCAGCAGCATGGAAATACACAGAATTTTCCAGGAGCTCCATCAAAGCCTCCTGAAATACATTCCAATTGTTCTTAATTCTCCATGCCTTATTTCTTTTTCTTCATAGGACAAGACAATCCATTTGCTGTCAAAAGTATTCCCTAGTTCTAGTGGCAATGAATAATTGGTTGGTAAGATTGGAATTATGACCTTAACTAGAATATAACTTGCAACGAGGATCCAAAATATGCAAGTCTGTATGCAAAATGTCCCTATGCTATATGAAAGTCTCTTAACAGAACGAGAACACAAAGCTTGTGTCTTTTCTGGTACTGACCTCAACAAAGGAATCAAGGACTTGATATTTTCATAGTTGTCTGAGCGTTGAAAAGTAGGATACTGTTTTGAGTTTCATTGTTTCTCCTATGGTAGTTTGGCAAATTTCATCCTTTAAACTGTGGATGACATTGATCAGTTACTTGTATGACAGTTTTTGGAGTCTGCTCTGTCTTATATGCTTGAAGCTGGCCATGTACCTGGAGACACACTAAGTAAAGACAATCCTAAGATTTGTGATAAATATTGGAGCCAGTTGCAGATGCTATTGAAGAAGATGTTGTCTGTATCACTCTGTCCAACTAGGAATAAATCTTCAGCCAACTCTCAGCACAGCACCTCAGGTAAGTCTGCTGATGCCGCTTTACAAGATGTCTCTGAAGTATACAGAATTCAGTCAACTGCAAGTAATGCATGATTTGTGGACATCTTAAAGTATATGCTCTCCAAAAATGTGGAATGATCTTAAGGACATCTTCCGGGGTTTCTTTTATCAGGGAACTAGCATATTAACAAGATATTCAGTCAGTTATAACGTTGTGTGTTTAAATTGTTGAAATTATTGTAGTTATTGGTGGTTATATATGTACAGGTTGACAGGTTGGTTAATACCTCAGGATGTATCATTTGTACCTCATAAGGCTGTGAAAACAGCCTTAAAGTTCCATCATGTAGTTAAATAGTATTAGTATTTTGGTTCTTTTGTCTCATATTCTCTTTTTAAGTATCATTTTTTGTTCGCACATAAATGCCCTTAAACTATGCAAAATTGAACAAAAACGTCTCCATTAATAGTTTGGTCTAAAAAGTCTTTTGCTGTCAATTGTTAGGTCCAAAAATGTTCTTTTTCAAATAAATATATATATATATTTTCAAACTAATTCTTTTTTAATAATCAATTTCTTTATTAGCAAATGCTCATCGACTACAATTCGGATATACGATCTATATTATTAGTTAGAAAGGTTGTGGAATTCTTTTATTTTATTTGACAAAATGAGTTTAAGAAGAAGAAAATATTATTTTTTATTTATTTATTAGTAAAAGTAATTTTAAAAGAAGAGAAATAAGAATAGAGATCTTTAAAGTAATATTTTTAATTAGAAATAGAATGATGTTTTTACCAAAAAAGAAAATAATACATATTTATTAGGGAAAAGATAATTGACACATTAAGTAATTATAGAGGCATGTTCGGATTAAAAAAAAAGGTGTTTTGAATCAAGCTATTTATGGAGATTTTCTTAAAATTATATATTTTCACATATTCATTTAACTTGAAAGAATGACAAAACGGTCGTACATGCCAAATTTTAAGCCAATATAAAAACTGTATTTGGATTAGACAAATGCTTCCAGATAACTCTTGTAAGACAAATGAAGATTATATATCTTTCTCCAAAAAAAATAAAAAAGACAAATCAGAACATCTTTAACTGAAAGTCAAAAAATTGTTTGATAAACTTGTTTTGTTTAAAAAAACATTTCAACTATTATTGCAAAATATGTTTTTTTTCCCAAAGATTAAGACCAAACCTTTTTTATTTTCCATTTACATTAAAAAACTGAAAAGCTACTCTTTCTAGTGTTTATTTGAAAAATTGTAAACAATCTCGTCTTACTAACATGATTGCTAATTTATATTATCCCCTTTGTTTTGTAAAAGTTAACAGCAACCCCTAGAGAAATGAGAATCAATCAATCATTTGGTAGTTGATTTGAAAGTGAGTTATTCAATATTTAATCTACTTTTTTATTATTCATTAATGAAATAAATTATTAAAACATTAGGATTCAAAGCTTTTTTTTTTGTTAGTTTGAATTGTATCTTATATAACAATCATTGAACCACTGTGTGTTATTCTCTTGAAGACCAATAATTTTAATTTATTATTCACAAGTAAAAATTAAAGCTAAAATATGCATCTTCCTATCACATGAAATTTACATACAATTTAACTTAACCATAACAGAAAAATTATTAGCATAATACACTACTTGTTTTTAATTCTTTTTTCACGTGGAACAACACATAATAAACTTTTGGTCATTTATATCACTATGAAAATATAGTATGTAGGGTGTATTCGGTAGGAAAGGAAAATGTTTTCATGTATTTTTTTTTTAATAAAATGTTCTCTAGAAAAATAAGTATGTTTGTTTTTATGTATAGGGTATATATGCAGAAAAAAATAATTAAATTATTTATAATATATAATCTAGATAAATATTATGAAAGGTAGAGGTGTGAGGCGGTGGGGATGGGAATACGGGATGTGAGGATAAAGATAAGGTGTGTTACAGGGTGAAGAAGACACTATCAATGTGAAATGTCACTTTTAAAACTTGTTTTGTTGGGGAACAATTGAAAATCATAATAATAACATAAATAATTATTTAGCAAAATAATAGTGCTGAAAATTAGATGGATATTATTACTATTTAAAGTAGAACACAATTAATACTTGAGTCGTGCTGAGCATTGTCCTAAAAACTATTTCAACGGTGTGAAATGTTTCCCCAAGATTAAATAAGTCTTCTCTATTTAAATAAAGGATACAAGAATTAGTAAATTAATTAACATCATCAGCAAGTTATTAGAGGGGAATAAAATAGCAAAGCCAAATTTAATTAACTTAAAAAAAGAAGGACAAAGAGAGACGCAGAACGTGAGAACGTGAGAGCAAGCAAGCAGTTTTAAAGTCATATTTATGTCATTTTTTTTTCTTTCTAAGAAACTGAACAATACTTAGAGAACTCCAGCGACCCACAACATGAACATCCCTTCCCATTCCCCCAAACCACCTGACCCTATCGAACCACTGGACTCATATATGGATATGGATGAGGATAGATGGAATCCAAACTCCTTCAAAGAAATCCTCCTGAATAAAGAGAAAGATCTGAATATTTCCTATACGCTCAAAGGGCATCACATTGAAGATGGGCTGGAAGTCACTGCGAAAAACATCATCCTCACGGATGAAGAAACGACAAGGATCCATAGCCCCTGCAAAAATTCCCTAATAATCAAACTATTTGGGAGGAAAATGGCACATGTCTATCTGAGAAATAAATTGACAGAAATGTGAAAACCAACAGTACCTGCTGTGGAAAATTGGGGCATACTGTAAGGAATTGCTCGTTTCACACCCCCTAAACTGACAAGATCCATGATCTACAACCATCAAAGCAACCACAGGATGAAGAAAAATGGCAAACGATCTCCTTCCCGAGAAGAAGGAAACCGGTTGCCAGATAAAGAGAACACCCGAAGAAGGCAGGAAATGCATGACAAGGTGACGCTCAGGTAAGAAATACGGCCAGGCAACTGCCTAATTCCCCAGGTAAGTCCACTACTTGTAACTTGAACAAGTACACCCTCCTGACTCGTCAGTCTGCGTCCGCTGCAATCCCCAACCCCACAATGAAAATTCCTAGTACAAAGAAAACGAGGGGCTTTGGGAAAAAAGGCATTAAATCCACTAGTGACGAAGTCAAAAGGGTGGCCCCACTCCCATAACCCCCAACTACCGCCTTTAATTATCCCTTAAATTGCCTTTGCCAACTCCTACTTGGATTTGGCATTTCACTGTCCCCAGATTCCCAAACGAATACTTTTCCCCCCTCTCTATTAATGCCATTAATGGTGAGGGGCCTGCGAGAAATAACTCCTCTCTCAGTAAGAGGGAATCCAAACCTTCAACTCCCATGGACACCATCTTTTCCAAGGAGATTCTTCAAGATACTCACCCTGAAAAAAGAGTAATCATTGCCAAAATCCGAACGAAGTGACTGATGGCATCGCTTAAATTTACTACACCCCTCATCTCCCTACAAGTAATGCCAACCTACCAACTCCCAACTCCCTCCATGTCCTCTGCTATATTTTCTGCTCAAACTCAAGAAATTGCTTCCCCATCACAATCCCAAATTGATGGAAAACTCACCATTAATCTTGGTTGCAGAACCACAAGCTCCAGACCACACGACAAAATTGTGGCTAGAGCTAGAAATGCAAAGAAAGTCTCTGTCTCTCCAGATCAGAGTCGGAGAGACACCGATAACACTTTTAGTCCAAGACCCAGCCTTTCTAGCCCACATTATGAAGAAGGGCTTGAACCATGTTATCGACAATTCGGGCCAGTTAGTCTAGTCCTAGACCTTTCTACAAGCCCAGTTCATGGGTTCCCCAAACTCACTGTCAATACCAGAACTCAACCTTTTAATGTCCCAGATATTCCAGAACACTTCTTTCATCCTCTAAACCCTCCACCGAAAAAAATCCCGAATCCAAAATTCATTCCCCTGTCCCAACTGAAGACACCCACCATAGATCCCTAGAGTGGCAAGGAAATCAAAACAAAGGAAGTAGAGGCAGACGTCAAAATAGTGAAGAGAAGAAAAGAGAAGCTGGAACTCCTCCTAGCCTTCTTCAGGGAACAAAGAATTCAAGCCGTAGTATTGGAAAAACCCATAAGCAAGAAATTCAAGGATCTATCAAGAGAGGTATATGTGGTCTTTGAACCAAGGGACCTGACTTTATTCTTTCTGAAATTAAGAAGCGAGAAGGATGGCTGTTCAGCAACCTTCACCATGAAACCACTGATAGACCTTCAGAGGCCTCTCTAGATGAACAAGGGGAAGAAGCCCATAACACCATCATCACCCTTACCAACATCAATGAACTTCATAATATGGAATATTAAGGGTGCAAATAATGCTAACTTTAGGAGGCACTGTGAATCAATGGTGAAAGCTCATAAGCCAACAATGGTCATCCTCGTGGAAACTAGGATGGCAGACCACAAAAAACTCACTTAGGTGCTGCGATATAATGCCTACATCCAGTCTCTAGCTGAAGGTCTATCCAGTAGTATGGTGGTCATGTGGAAAAATGAGATTCTCTTGCTTGAAGACATATCCATCACCTCTCAGAGTATCCATGCCATGGTCCAGGTAATCCCTAACCCAAACCCTTGGGTTTTTACTGTAATTTATACTAGCAATAATTTTGATATCAGGCTTAGACTTTGGGATGAACTTTCTGATTTTGCTAAGACTATTAAAGGGGAATGGTTTGTGGGGGGTGATTTTAATGATATCTTTAAAACTAGTGAGAAAAAAGGTGGCACTCAAATTAATAATTACAGAGCGGGCCTCTTCAAAAGAAGCATTGATACTTGCAACATGGTAGACCTAAGTTTTAAAGGTTGTAAATACACCTGGACTAATAAAAGATATAGGAGTAGGCAAAACCTTATCTTTGAAAGACTTGATAGGTGTTTAGCCAATAACCCTTGGATAATAAGATTTCCCCACTCCACTGTTACCCATATTTCCAAAACTAAGTTTGACCACTATCCCATGAAGGTTAATATCAACCCCCAAACTGACAAACAAAAAAAGCCTTTTAGAATTGAGCCCATATGGTGTGGCCATCCCTCTTTTAGAAACCTTGTCCAGCAGAGCTTTGACAACCTTGAGGCCCTTCCCAAAGTCATTGACCACTTCCAAACTATGGCTAATGCTTGGAACAAGACTACCTTTGACAATATTTTTTCCAAGATGAAGAATATCAATGCCAGACTCATTGGCATCCAAAATTCTCCCAACTACTATAACAAAACTTATCTCCACAACTTGGAGAATGAACTGCTCTCTGAGTGTGATACCTTCCTCAAATTTGAAGAAGACTTTTGGAGAACCAAGTCTAGAATCAATTGGATTGTCTAGGGGGATGCAAATACCAGGTTTTTTCATACCTCCACCATTAATAGAAGAAGAAGGAATAGGATCTATAGCCTTGAGGATGACATGGGCAAAGTCTTCTGCAATAAGAATGACATTGCCTCCCATGTCCAATCCTACGTCTCTTCCCTCTTCTCCACCAATCTCACTCTCTCTCAACTTTAAGAGAGAGAGGTCCAGCCCTCTGATCCTTTCATTTTCAGTTAGGAAAATCACAGAATGGACCTCCCTCTTAGAGACTCCGAAATCCTTAGTGCTATCAAATTCTTTAGTCCTCTTAAAGCTCCTAGCCCGGACAGCCTCCACCTTCTCTTTTACCAGAAGTATTGGGACTTGGTAGGAAGTAAAATATCTGACTTCTGTAAAGATGTCTTCTCTAGGAAAATCATGCTTGAAATTGTAAACCAAACTCTACTTGTGCTCATCCCTAAGTGAACCAACCCCACCACCCTTAAGAGTTGTAGGCCCATAAGACTGTGTAACACTGTGTATAAGCTTGTCACAAAGATCATAGCCAATAGAATCAAGCCCATTCTCAGCTACATCAGTGGTCCTTGCCAAACAAGCTTCCTTTCTAATAAAATAGTCTCAGACAATGCTATCATTATCCAGGAATACATCTCCCACTTCAAAAGAATGAAAGGGAAATCTTCTAACATGATTCTAAAAATTGACCTGGAAAAGGCCTTTGATAAGCTTGAGTGGTCCTTTATTAAGTCTACCCTTACTCTCTTCAACTTTCCCCCTGGTCTTACCAAACTCATCATGTCCTGTGTTTATGGCAGCTCCATTAGTGTCTTAGTCAATGGAGAAAAAACTGAGGCCTTTAAACTTTCCAAAGAGATAAGGCAGGGTGACCACATCTCCCCTTACCTGTTCATCCTATGCATGGATAGACTGTAACACCCCGGAATTGTTTTTGCAAAGACTCGAACATTTCTTCACGTGTGTGTAGACTCGAACCGAAGGACTTGTAATTATATATATGAGTTAGGATTAATTCCTAAGTATTTGAAGTGTGTTATATGTGTTTAGGGGTCATAAGGGATCTCTAGCACCAAACTGAGTCCAAAGATTTCCAATCGATTAAGTTTTTGGATGAGTTAGTAAAGGGTCAACTTAAAACGACCATATCCCCTAGAATATAATGAACTGGGTGAACCACGACCTACCAAATTAAAGGTCTTTGAGTCTTATTTCCAACGCCACCAAGATTATAATTTTTGGAGTTCGGAGTCAAATGTTATGACTATTTTACTACATACTAGTACTACAGGAATTTCATGCCTGGGCGACCACTGCAGGAAATTTAAGCTTGGCGCTCCAGTGGCACGACGCACCACTATAGTGCCAGAAAATAGCCTTAGTAGTTTGGTCCTTGGCGCGACGCGCCACTATTAGATGTGCAGGGTTTTAAGCCTATTTTGGCTTGGCGCTGCAGTGGCGCGATGCGCCACTATAGCGCCAGCAAGATTTTTGCCAGTTTTCCAAATTTTTGAAGAGGGGCAACTTGGACTTTTTCCCTAATTATATATACCCAACTTGGAACATTTTGGGATGATATTTTTCAGCCTCCTCACCTCCCAAAAACCCTAATCTTTATCTCCTCTTCTCTTCCAAACATCTCCAACAAGAAATCCTCTCAAAAGCTCAAGGATTCAAGATCTTCAAGTCAAGTCTTGGTTTCCGGTGAGATGATCTTCAAGCAAAGGTATGTAAGGCTAACCTAAAATATAGATTGAGTTCTTCCATATGCCTCATAGGTGTGTTGGATGAAAATGGTGAAAAGCTTGAACCTCCCATAGAGGTTTTCTTGAATTTTTCCCAAAATTATAGAAAGATTTTCTTTTTTTTCTATTAATTGACTTGTGATTTTCATGACTTGAATTACTAAATAGTTATCTTTCATATTATTGACTACAAATGAATTTTTGTATATAAATTCATATGTATTGATGGTGTTCTTGAGTTGAGTTTTGTTGAAAGTATGGATTCATGTATTCATTCACATGAACCCAAGATGATATTTCTTTTGTCATAATTTGTCTTGAGGATGAGATTGATGGTTTTTATGTATATAAAAATAATATTATTTTCATAGTGAAATGAGGTATTCTTTTACATGAGTTTGATGAAATTGATTTTGAGTTATATGAAAATTTGGATAGTTACGAATGTGAATGGCATAAAAAGAAATGAAACATTGGTAGAGCTAGAATGTCGCTTTTGTTTTTATAAAGGGAATATAGAATTAAATAAGGATTTTGGAGCAAGATGTTGATAATGATGTGAATGATGATGTTTTGATGATGGTGTGAGTGAGGATGTGAATAGTAGTTATTTATCATATATGGAATGATTGATGAAGAGGTTATGTTGATGAGAATGTTGTGTGATGAAGTGGATTGGAGTCTAATGTGATTATGTGATATGTAATTGTATAATTTGATTTGATTGGAGTCTTATGAATATTTTGAAAATAAATGATCTTTTGAGAAGGAGTCTTAAATAAATGATTTGTGAACACTTTGCATAAACTATTTACGCACTATTTTTGAGTTCAAAGAATGATTATTTTTATCTATGATTTAAAAGGAGTTAAGCATGAGTTGAGTTTGAGAAGTCTTTTAATTATTTTTGAACACAAATATCTTGAGTATAAATGAGTTGAGCATTTTTACTTCAAAATGTCGAATTTGAGATTTAGTCGGGATTGTATCAATTTTAAAGAGAAGAGTTTGATGATTTGAGATGAGTTTGAAAGAAGGTCAAATAAGGCCAGATTTGATTTGAGTTTTAAAAAGAGTCCAATGAGACTAAATGAGTTTATTTGAAAGAGTCCAATGAGACTAAATGAGTATTTTGAGTATTTTACTCACTTGATAGATATGAGCATATTGAGTTTTGGGAGGAGTATCGAGCACCGAATTGAGTAAGAGTAGTCCATACTCGAACTAATAAACTACGTCGCCAATGTAGGAGAGGATTAAACCGTTAAAGTCGGATGTTTCCCAAATTATTGTCTTGACATGATAGGACTTGGTTTGATTAGATCCATGATTGGTTGATTCGTTCATACCCTGGCAAAGTATGAATGAATGCGGCAACAACATCGGCTTGTTGTACTATCACTCACTCATATGGTGATAGTTATCGGTTAGAAAAACTCTCAAATTGAATGGATTGTGCATGATATGATTGGTTTGATTGTGATTATAGATGATTGAGTTGAATTATAAAACATTGCATAATTTAATTTGTATATTTATTGAGTCGAGTCCTTTGAGTTGATTGTTGAGTTGATTGTATATGATCAGATTGGATTAGATGATATGTGATTGGATTGTGTACGATTGGATCAGATTAGATGATGTGTGATGGATTGGATTAGATTATATGTGATTGGGTTGAATAGAATGGTATGTAATTGGATTAGATCGGATTGTATATGATTGGGTTGGATCGGATCGTATATGACCAAATTGAACCGATTGTATATGATTGGATTTGAACTGTATTGTACATGATTGGATTGGATTGGATTATATGGTGTGTGATTGGTCTTTGTCTAAAATGTATTCTTACTTTAGACTTATGATACTTTGATTGAGTCTCTCTTATCTTTCTGATTTGAGATATTTGAATCAATGTTATTCTTCCTTGAGGTATGTTTCATTCTGCCATATTACATACTCGTACATTCCATGTATTGACGTCCATTTGGACCTGCATCATTTCATGATGCAGCGATAGGATTAAGAGATCGTCAATAGAAGCACCATTGAGGATCTATTCACACTCAGCGTATTAGTGAGTCCTTCCCTACATTCGGAGGACACCGCTTATGTTATTCTTACGTCGAGTTAGCCTTTTTCATTTTGATATGAGGTACCCATGAACATGTAATTGGCACCAATTAGATAGTAGTGATAGAGGCTTCATAGACTAGATAGTGATGGGTCGATTGAATATTTTATTTCCTTGAAATTATTCTTGTCAAACTATTTTAATGACAAAGATTGAAGTTTGATTTGTTGGCCCATGACCTTTCTTTCTTGAGTTAGATTGTTGATTTAGGATTTGTCCACCAAATATTCTCTTTATTTTAAGTCTTCCGCTGATTGAATGAATGAACGGATGTGTGATCAGGCTATGTGGTTCGTTTGAGAGCCAGAAATGGTTCCTGAGTGCCGGTCACGTCTAGGGTACCCTCTTGGGGTGTGACATAGACTCTCTAGAGACATTGATAGGAAGGTTGCTAACAACCTATTGTCTCCTATTAGAATCTCTCCTAGGGGCCCCAAACTCTCCTACATTTTCTTTGCTGATGATCTCACTTTCTTTGGCAAAGTTGATCAGGCAAACTCCTCCTCTATAGTGTACAGCCTTAAAGAGTTCTGTGTCAAGTATGGCCAAAGAATCAATACCAATAAATCTAAGCTCATCTTCTCCTCTAACTGTAACACTGAAAATGCTAACTCTTGCTCCAGCATCCTAAATATGAAGCCCAGCAGCACCTTTGGCAAATACTTGGGCTTCCCCATATTCCACAAGAGACCTACCAAAAGTGATTTCCAGTTCATCATTAATAGCATGAGCAATAAGCTGAATGGGTGGAAAACCAACTTCCTGAACAGGACTAGCAGGACTGTTCTTGCAAAGGCACCCCTTGGTAGTATCCCCACCCATATCATGCAATACATTAAAATCCCTACTAAAGTCAATAACACTATTCACAAAATCCAAAGAGACTTTATTTTAGGCTCTAATAGTGTGAAAAAGAAGGTGCACTTAATCAATTGGGACATTGTCACTGGTTCTAAAGATAAAGGGGATTTTCCCATGCTAACTTAGCTTGGAGACTTTACCATAGCCCCAACAACCTTTGGAGCAATACTTCTCTCTCTAAACATTTCAAGAAAAATCTGAATTGGAGGAAATGCCCTAACTCCAGAACCTAGAGCTACATTCTGAATGGTTGGAAAGATAGTATAGGAGGTCATAGATGGTTAGTTCTTAATGGAAAGAATGTCAACCTTATCTATGATACGTGGATCCCTAATCGTGATACCATTAGGAATATCCTCTAGCCCCCCATCAATAAAGGAGAGGAAAATATTAATGTTTTCAATATCTGGAAGGATGGAGAGTGGGATACGACTGTGATATCCTTCCAACTCCCATAACGTTATCAACAACATGAATTCCATTCACCTACACCCTGATTGTCCAGCTAGAGACAAGCTAGGCTGGAACCTCATAACTAGGGGAGAGTTCAGTACCAAAAAGAGCCTACAAGCTTATCCACAACTCATCCACTAAGAAGCTGAACCAATCCCATAAGAGCTTCAACTGGATATGAAAAACCATAGGACTTCCTTTGGTTATTTCACCATGGTAGACTCCCCACCTATAACCACCTCCACAGAATAAGTATTTCCATTGACCCCAGCTACACCTGAAGCTATTAACCATATCTTCTTCACTTGCCCAAATACCTTCAAGTTCTGGGAGGAGGTGAACTCCCATACCACCTATCCTTGGACCCTCAACATCTATGATATCGACTAGGATAATTGGGAATCCATATGAAAGGATAGCAAGGGAAGACACTACAACAAATTCATAACCTGTGAAGCCCTAATCCCTTTCTGCTTCTGGAACATCTGGATCAAGAGAAATGGGAGTGTCTTTATCAAAAGAAAGATGGTACCTCCTTCACCAATGCTCTTAACCAAGCCACTGAGTACTATCTTGTCATTAAGTAGAGTCCCAAACCCCACTTCCTACCTTTATCTAGGTTAAATGGAATCCCCCAGGGACTGACCATTATATGTTGAACACTGATGGTGCCACCATAAACTCCACTGTCATTGGAGGGATTGGTGGGGTGATTAGAAATCATAAAGGCTATTGGTGCATAGGATTTATGCAAAAGGTTTCCCATAATAATTCCATACTAGCAGAGTTGTAAGCTCTCCAAAAAGGCCTCAACATTGCAAACAACAAAAACATTAGACCTCTAGAGATCAACATCGACTCTACAGAGGTAATCAGAATGCTAAAAGATGGCAACCCCCTATACACCAATGTTATATTTGAGTGCAGGTCATTGATTCAGAAGCTAGAAAATCCACCAGTGGCACACATCTTTAGGGAATACAACAACGTAGTCGATAGACTGAGTAAGGGGGGAGCAAGGGCTAGTATGTTTAAGGAAGAAGAGCTACTAATAATTCCACCTTTGTTTGTGAAGAAGCAAGTCTGGCTAGACAATGTGGGAACTTCATTTTATAGAAAATCTTGTTTAAAAGATAATATTTCGAATGGCCATCTCTCGGGACAAGTTTGTAATAACTATACTATAATTGGAGGAGATATCCTCCCTTTTTTGTTGACTAAGCTATCTATCTATCTATCTATCTATCAAACTAACCATCTATATATATAAAAAAAAGTATGCTTTCAGATTAAAAAAAAGAGAGAGCAAGCAAGTATATATAGAATAGTTCTTTTTCTAATAGTATTCACCAAGGAGAAATGCCTATTTAAAGACCAAGAGAAAGCTTAAAATTAAGACAAGTGTCATTACACTTATCCTCTAAGGAGACAATTGAGTGCCAGCACATTCCTTAGCCACCTTCTCCAAGAAATACAAACTTCTCAACTACACTTCTTAAAAAAATGACTTTCCAAATATATTTTGATAAATTCATTTGAAATAATAAATACTGCTCACAATCCCCCACATATTTCAAAAAACATTGTAGAAAAGAATTTAACTTGCTGGATTTACATGGACAAAATGCAATAGGTTTGGTGTCTTTTGGAGTATGAACCAAATTTAGATCGATAAAATTTAGCTTTCAAAACTACTGGTGAAATATAATATATCTATGAACCAATAATTCTTATTATAAATCAGAGACTTTATTAATTGCATTTTGACCTCATTAATTTTATTGTTCAACGTGGTTTTGTGCCAATAGGCCATGCGCATGCCTAGTTATTCATAAGAGTTCTAGAGACTAGGCCAAAGTCTCATAGAAGCGGTCACACTCCACTTCTCATATAGGTGAATTCATCAAGTGTATATTGCTTTAAATACACCATTCTAAATTAAGGACTATGAATTCATTAAGAGTTAATAACTCATCCCTCATAATTAGTAACAGTTCAAGCATTCTAAGTTAGTGCGCAGTGTCAATATGGACTTGTTATTACCCATATGAACCTACTTCATGGGATTTCCAATTACATAGCTTGGGTTACGATCTCTATTGACAATCACATTGGCCTTAAACCCATCTCTGTTGAGGTTTGAAGAATTAATTTTCTTTCCACAGGTTTAGTTAGTGAATCTGCTGAATTCAATTCTGACTTCATATAATCAATGGAAATTATTCCATCTCTCAGCAGTTGCTTAATGACATCCTACCTTAATTTCATTTGTCTACTCTTACAATTGTAAGATTTATTCTTTGCAATAGCAATTGCGGCTTACAATCACAGTGCATAAACACAAGAGGCAACTCATCCTTTATTAAAAGGATATTTGCTAAGAAATTTCTTAGCCATTCAGACTTAGAACCAACTAGTTTCAGAGCTATAAACTCCGACTCCATAGTCGATCTAGCAATGATCATTTTTTTAGCTGATTTTCATGGTATTGCACCACCACCTAAGGTAAACACATATCCACTAGTGGATTTTGTCTCATCTGAATTAGAAATTCAGCTGCATCACAATACCCTTTTAATGTAGAAGAAAATCCACTATACATGATACCATAATTCATGGTTCCTCTCAAATATTTCATCAATCTAATTAATGTAATCCAATGCTCATTATTGAGATTATTAGCATATCTACTCAATCTACACACAACATAGGCAATATCAGGCCTAGTAATATTCATTAAATACAGTAGACTTTCAGTAATTTGAGCATATTTAGATTGAGCAACTAGGTCACCATTATTCTTTTTCGATTGTGAGTTAATATCATAAGGAGTGGCTACAGGTGTCACCTCAAAACATTCAAACTTTTTAAGAAATATTTCCACATAATGTTCCTGTGACAACATTATACCATCTTCACTCCTTATAACTTTAACCCCCAAAATCATATTTACTTTACTCATATCTTTTATATCAAAATTAGTAGACAGAAATAATTTGGTATTGTTCACAATATTTAAACTTGTACCAAATATAAGCATGTCATAAACATATAAATATATTATTACATAATCAATGTCTATCATTTTAGTATAAACACATTTATCCACTTTAACAGAAGAAAGGTTGTCTCTCAGTAAGACTTGATCTAATTTTTCATGCCACTGTTTATGAGCTTGTTTAAAGCCATAAAGAGATTTCATTAGCTTAAAAACTTTATTTTCTTGTCCAGGAATAATACATCCTTTAGATTGAACCATATAAATCTCTTCTTCTAAATTACCATTTAAGAAAGATGTTTTTACATCCATTTGGTGAATAAAAAGTTTGTGAATTGATGCTAAAGCAATTAAAATTCGAATAGAGAAAATTCTAGTCATTGGTGCAAACATATCAAAATAATTAATATTTTATTTTTAAGAAAATCCTTTTGTTGCTAACCGACTTTATATTTATCTATAGATCCATTAGGATTAAAAAATAATTGAAAATTCATTTACAACTAATAGGTTTTTCACCAGGGGTAAATCAGTCAAAATTTATGTATAAACTACTTCATGGATTGACTATGATCAGACACAAAAAAGGGTAAAAATAAAAAATAATACAAAAGCAACATGGAAGCAGAACTAGATTTGTTCCTGAAACGTCATTTGTTTTTTCAATTGAGATGGACCGATGCTTTGAATCAAAGAATGATCGAAAATATCAAGGTATATTGTCTCTTGCTTTGACTGATAAATCTAACCAAAATTACTATATCATCAATTCAAAGGAGAGAAATGAGTTTGGTTATAATGTTGATTCAGGTAAATTTACCTCTTACAAACTTGATGAAGAAGGGGTTATTGATTATCAAACCTATTCGGTTGGCTAGTTTTTGTCACAAATTAAGAAAAGAAAATAATATATATATATATATATATATATATATATATATATATATATATATTCATTTTATGCTTTAAAATAACTACATATTACCTCACTCGGTGTTTTGGATGGCAAAAGACGATAAAAGGCGACAAGGCCTTGCCTCAATACCAAATTCTGAAAATATCTAATTTCATATATAAATTTTCAAAATCTCAATAGCAATAACATATATTAACAAATATTTCAATTCAAAAACTAATAGTAGATACTAAAATACTAGAACCTGAATGATTCAATAATTCATAAGACAATTGACAAACTATACTAGAACTCTAAAAGTCTATTCTTCTTCAAGATTATCAAAATATTGAAGATCAACATTCATTTCATATGATTATACAGCTCCTCATCTTCCTCCTCCTTGGATTCTTCATCAATTAGTGTTGATACATCCTACTTGAACTTCTAGATGCAGTTTGTACTCCTTTTCCCTTATCAATTTCCCTTGATCTTGAAGGAATTCCCCTAAGACCATAGACACTCTCGTCAGCTTCAATTTTTGTAGCAACAATACCCCAAGTAAGATCATCTTTCTCATAGACTAGTTCATCTTCTTGATCTTCGAGGCATCCAACCAACCATTCATTTGTCTCATCAATATAATCTAAGGCAATTGCATCAATGGTATCTCTAGCATCATAACGACATTTCAATGTTCTATTGTACTTAATGTACACTACATCATTGAGACGAGATAGTGAAAGCCTATTTCTCTTTTTAGAATGAATTTGTACATAAAAGGTAGATATTAACTAACAAATACTAATAATAATATAATATGGATATTAGGATATAAAATGTTCATCTTACGTATTCAAACACACTCCAATTTCGCTCACATCCGGATGAGCTACAAATTAGACTTAACACTTTCATGGCAAACTTTTGTAAGTTTGGAGTTTGACTACCAAATAGTGACCACCATTCAACTATAAGAAAATAAATTTAAAGGTTATAATAAGTATATATAAGTCAAATAACTTAAGTAAAGCTATAGTATAAAGAACTAAATCAACTCACTTACCCGGTGACCTTGTGTCTTTGGCTTTTTGAGCCTGACCACAACCAAATAGTCCGTCACCATTTTAGTACTTAGGAAGCTCAGCGACTAGTAAATCTTGTATTTCTATATCGGGGTTCATCTTCTTAACAACTGCATGATAACTCGTCCACACATCTTGATGTATAGTGCCATCTTCATGAGTTTTATAAAACAATCTTGGGTTCAAAATATGGCTTGCAGCATGTAAAGGCCGATGGAGTTGGTCAGTCCACCTTGTATCAATAATTTCAAACACTTTTTCATATTGCTTCTTAACTCTACCAAAGGCTCGCTCAATAGTTTTCTTTGCTTTATCCATTGCTTCGTGAGTATAGCCCATTAGTGGTTTTTTCTCCCCATCCACCAAACGAAGCAATGTTGTCAAAGGACCACAAACTTTAAGTGCCCGAACAACATCATTCTAAAAGTGGGGAGAAATAAGAGGGTTGACAACATCTTTTCCCAAAGTTTCTTTTGCAAATCTTATTGAAATCCATTCAATTGAGAGGATTAGCATTCTCAAATTTTTCTTTTGACTGTACATGACTCTCAAAGTCAAGTAGGCCGTTGCAAATCTTGTCTTGGACGATTTCACCAAATTTCTTTTGTTGGTGAATTTTCTCATCAAGTTCAACAACAACGGTTTTTGACTAATGTAAGAATGGATCTTGATGTCCTTAAAAAATGTTAAAGTAATATAATTATGGTTATTAGTAGCTAATAAATATTAAATATTAACTTTAAAGAAAGTTAGATGATACAAGAGTGATATTACCTAAAACATATGGGTTAATCTTGAATATGTCACCAAACATCAAATTGATGAAATGAGCAACACATGTAGTCCAATAAATCTGTGGATACACACCCATCATCATGATTCCTTCTTTAACATTCTCACTAGCATTATCGGTGACAACTTTTATAATATTTTATGGTTTGATTTTTTTAATAGTATTCTTTAAGACTCCGGGAATGTGAAAGGTCCAAATCAAGGAACAAAGGATGAAATTTCAGAAAGTTGCAGAAATTGACACCAAGGGCCGATCACAGAGGCCATCACTGGCCGTGGTATATATCACGGACCGTGGTGAGCAACTGTGGTAGAGGTTCAAAGACGCAGACTGCAAGGGACAAACCACAAAGGAGGACCACAGACTGTGGTGAGTACCATGAGCTGTGAAGCCTTCCGTGGTGACCCCTACCAAAGATCCTTAGAAATTTTCCAAAAGCAAGGTCCACAGACCGTGGTGTGTCCTCGTGGTTGACACCCTGCAAGTCCACCTGCAAAACCTGCACCACAGCCACCTTTCACAGCCCGTCATACCCTTCACATACCGTGAAAAGGTCCCGTGGTAAAACTTCAGAGACTATCATTCAGGCCCTTTCAAACTATTTTTCTAAGTCCCTGACCACGGGACCCCACCACGGGTCGTGATGAGAACCACAGACCGTGAAGAGGCTCCATGAAGTCCTTTTCGGCCAGATTTTTAAAGAGATATTTTAGTCTTTTCCTATGTTTTAATTCTAAATGGTGTCGCTTTGGAGGCTGAGTTCTTTTATCTAAAGACCCTAAAACCTCTAAAATCCTCATTCTCCATAATTTGACTCAATACACTAAATTTTTCCTCCTCTCAAACTCTCCTAAGAACTTCAAGGCAAAGCTTGGGTTTTTATCTCAAGGCATTTTAAGTCTCCTTTCTTCTTCAAGTTTTCATAGGGATTTTGTGTCGCCAAGGTATGTTAGTTTTCATCCATGGGCCCTTCCACCCATGAAGCCCAAAAGTTCTTCTCAAATTGATATTGAAATTTTTATGATGAATCTTCATGGGCTTTTATATAATGACTTTAAAAGCATAGATTATGATGTATTTCAAGTTTATTTATCTATATTGAGGTATTTTGACTCTCAATCGTATAAATGGAATGATTTGCTAAAGTGCCTCTATGAAGGCTTGAAAGAGGTTTTAAGTATAAATGGTGGGTTGTTTTGAGATGTTCTAAATTGATGTATTTCATCACTCTCATGCATTCAAGAACTCTTTAAAATGCATTTGAAAGATTTATGAAAAGAATCTACCTAATTTTCCTCACGATTAAAGTAAAGTTGAATGAAGTTTGACTCCAAATGAATATTATGAAGTAAATATTTATGTAAAGGAAGTCTTTATGAATTGATCGATTGATGAAAGGGCTTCTTAGCCAAAGTAAGATTTCAATGTGAAAGGATAATTCTCGCATTGAATCAAATGAAAGATTTTAATGAGCTATTCCACCAATGAGGATTTAATGTTAAAGTTACATTATGCTTATGCTATTATGATGTTTAAACTTGTTCTGTGGGTTTGACCTAGCACCGAATGTAGCATGTAGATGGGGACTCGACCTAAGGGGTCCTTAAGTAAAGTATCATATTGCATTAACTATGCGCTAACATAGGGGCCCTTGTAAGGTATTTTAGGCTAGTGGATCCACGATTAGCCATTAAAGTTAAAGTTAAAGAAATGTTAAAGTTGATGGAGTTCTACCCGACAAGTAGTCTCCCCGTGCCAACGTAGGGGGTTATGTTGGATTCCATGTAATAGCTCGCATGGTCTTAAATGTCGGTTACGGTCACTTTCCCACAAAATGAATGTTTAAGGTTCCATATGATGTCCCTCATGCTTGCATTCATTATTGCATATTGCTTATATATATATGACTTGATGCTCTTCATTATAGCATACTCTCATACTTAGTACATTCAAAGTACTAACGCATACTTTTGCCTACATGACATCACCATGTAGGAACCGAAGTTGCTCCACACTTTCATCCCCATGGCTAAGTTGATCATTGAAGGCTACCATTTTTGGTGAGTTCCCATGTTCTGGGAACAACACTCCTAACCTATCTAGATTATGATATGTTTAGACATTTAAGTTACACTTTTGGTATTTTGACCTAATCTCGAGGGTGAGTTAGGGACATGTCTTGGCCTCCGCCAAGTATTAATGTAGAAGGTATTATTGGACATAGTAAAAGATGATATGTTGACTTTGACTCTTATTGAATGCGAAATCCCTTATTCCAATTACCCCTTATGTTTCTGCTTGTTATTGTTTATCATTAACGATGAAATGCTCAATGAATTTCAAGAGGCTTGGGTGAGGTACCTCCGGGTGTTTCATTCGCCGTGTCGCGTCTAGGCCTTAGGCTTGGGTCTTGACAGTTCTTTAACAAGTTGTACATTTTGATAGAATTGGTAGATTCATTGCTAGCATCAATAGAACCAAGAAATACACTACCTATTGAAGAATTCACTAAAATATTGATTATCATTTTACCATTTTATGTTGTTCATTTGTCCATCATAATTGAACATCCAAACTTAGTCCATTGGACCTTATGCTAATCAATAATTTTGTCAACTTTCTTCACCTCTTTTTCTAGGTAAGTAACTCTTACTTCATGGAAGGTAGGAGGCTTCATTCCGGGGCCATGTTGTCATGCTGCGTCAATGAATTTATCAAATGATTGATAATTAACACAATTAAAAAGGAGCCCCGCATCACACATCTATAATGCAAAAGCACTTACTTCACGTTCCCTTAGAACTTTTATTGTTTCATCAAATCCTACTCCCTTTTCAAAGCCTCCCTTTTGTTGTGATTTTGGTGAAATAAAGAGATTGAGAGGACCTTTATTCATGTTCCTCCCCGTGGATGACATACTTTCACTAGAAGACATCTTTTGTGTTTTTGAGGTAGGCATCATTTCACCATATTCATCAATATCATCATCATCATCATCAATATTAACCACGTGTTCTTCTTGCTGCCTCACCTAAAATTTTGAATTACTCACGATTTTATTTTCTACATAAGCTCTTATTTCTTCTCTAACTTTCGGCGGACATTTTGGACATCATTTTTTATTTTTATTTCCAACGATCAAATATTGCTTGTATCGAGTAATACCACCATTATAAGTAACTTTGCAAAAAATGCATATTACCGAATTTTTTGTTGGTCTTTGCATACCATAATTCCATCCAATGTCCTTTTTGTTAGCATCGGACGCCATTGAAATATTTGTTTATACAAAAATAAATACTATGCTAATTAGTATAAAACTAAATTGATTATGGGAGAAATAAATATAGAAAAATTAATATATTTTTTAAAAATATTAGCAGATTGCTGCAATGACAGTGACTCAGAACTTAGTCCAAAAAATAATAGAGACTAGAAAAACAGAGGCAGAGGCATAGAGCACTGTTGAGTGCCTGAGTCGAGTTTGATAATCACTGAAGAAGAAGAAAGAAACTGAAGAAGAGAAGCAGAAGAAGAAAAGAAGAAAAGAATAAGAAGAAAGAAGAAGAAAGAAAGAACTGAAGAGAAGATACATACCTGTTGAAAAATCGCTGAAGAAGAAAGAAGAAATTGAGAAGGAGCAGTCGACTTTTGCTAGAGAAGAAGAGACAAAATGATGAGGCTGAGTCGCTACTTGTGTAGGTTTATCAAAATAATAAAAAAAACCTAAAATTTTCTTTTAATTAATAAATCAGTTCTTTTTTAAAAAAAATTGAATGTCGCGCCCTCGCCTCGCCATGTCGCCTCTCACCATTTCGTCGCCTCAGATCGCCTTTTGGATATCGCCTCTACTACCAGGGAAAAGGTGAAAAGCCATCACCTCGCCTCTCCATGTCGCCTTTGGCGAGAGGCGAGCGCCTTTCAAAACACTGACCTCACTACTTAGTAATTTATTTATTTTTGGTTCCAATTAAGATATAACCCCTTTTAAAATAGTCAAAAATAAAGTCCATGTATCTACCCTTTTAATCATCCCCAAGTCACGCCTCACAATTTAAATCCCCTCCGACCCCTCTTCTCTTTCTCTCTCCCACATTCTCCCATCAATTACTGAACACCATTATAGTTCGTGGAGCACTACACCTTCAACTTTTGAGGTTTGAAACTGATTTTAATCAATTATTTATGTGATGTATTTGATTTAGAAAAGTTTACTATAATTTTTTTTCTATTTTCAAAGAGTTATACCAAAAACTTTTTGCAAGTTCATTGATTTAGAATATTTTTAAATGTACTTTCATGCTAAAGAATCTACAGCCAAGAGGATTGTTACTCGAGGTATACCACACAATCAAAAATCTATCCAACATAGACCTGTATTTGATTTGATTTTCACTCAAAAATACAAAATTACAAGGTCTTTTTTTGCGGTTGTTTTTGTCTCTCATGAAGATGTGATTCTGACATTATAGTTGAGAATAGATACATTGAAAGGGTGACATGTATTTGAATCACATACATTGCAATATTATGAAATTACATTAATAAAAAAACAACATTGGCGCAATTAGCGACAATGAAGACACCCAAGTCAAAGTGTACCTTTATCAATTTAGATGACCATGAAAAATATGATATCAAATAGTGCTCTACTTCTACTAATGTTATTTTAGTTCGACTACTGGTAGATATAGTATGGTTAGATATATCTGTAGCGTATTGTTTTTTACCTTGCAATGTATGATATTTTAAGATAATTAGCAAATTATTTCTAGTTTTACTTAGCTCTTGTTAATTGCATTGGATTGCCTATTGAGAGTTATGGTAGGTGCATATGATATAATTTTGGATCTTGCCAGCATGGTATCAGAGCTTTAGGTTCACTTGCCTTACCAGTACAAAACCAAATTCCAAGTAGAGTCTCGCTGGTCGGAACGGTGACATCCGTATCATATCTTCAAGAGGCTATAGTGCATTCGTTGAAATATTTCACCTTTCTTGTTTCTCATCATGCGTTCTTGACTCTAGAAACTTCTAAACTTCATTATTTCATTCTTTCTCAAATGGTTAGGATGAGACCTTCTGCAGGTGCGCACGAGCAGCCCCCTATGCCTGTGGATAGAGCCCCAACTAAAGTTTGAGGCAAAGGTCTACCTAGAAGTCTAGGTGGGGCAAGTTCTGCAGCACCAGCTCAAGGCCAGGATAGGCATCATCACTAGAGCCTACCATCGAGTTAAAGCAAGTCCAACATCAACAGAATAGTGTGGAACCAGCCTAGAAACCGATGTAATTTATAGCTATGCAGGTTCTTCAAGATACATTATTTGAACGTAATTACTAGCTAATTGGGTTTGGGTTTTTTATTTTAATGCCTAAGAATGCCTTATCTCGTGTCAATTGAGTTTTCACTTTAAAATATTATGTTCGGACGTAATTACTAGCTAAACTAGCAAAATTTATGTTGTTTCCTTTAAGATAAATTGTGCCCAAACTTAGCCCATTTGTAATATAACAACTTCCCAATACATAAAAAGTTAGACAAGTAATATGAATTTGAACTGAATTTATCACCCGTCCTAAACTTTAATTGTTTTACAATAAAAATAATTTATTGAATGATGGATACCATTATGTAAAGGTTTGTCATTGTTTAGCATGATGATGGGAGTAAAAGTCTTGAGTTTATGGCGTTCTTTTTGAAGTAAGCTTGATTTATTTGGTCTTATGTAGTGCAGGTATTACTAATTTGGTTGTTCTATGTGACAGGTAGAGTTGGCCTGAAACTTGAGCTAAAAATATCAAAAGATGTTGCAAATCATATTTAATTGAATTGAAAAGGCCCACACAATAGTGCATCATCAAGTCTCAATTGCACGGAAAAGAAAGAACGGAAGTTGGCAGTTGGCAGCCCTGCGCGGTCAGTTGTGCGAATTAACTCCATCCTCGCGGCCGCGCGGAGCACAACAGAAAAAATCAAAGTTTAGGGTATTTTTGAGATTTTACAAAGTACCATCCCATGCTTTATAAGTTGAAAGTGTCCTAAAAGTCAGGGCATCAAGAGGGAAGGAGAAAAATCACGATGAGCAAGAACAAAGAAGGAAGAATGAGAAGGGTACACTACTCTAATCCAAAACGAAAGTTGGGATTAAGAGTTGTTTGTGATGTTTTTTATTTTTCTCTATATTTTATGAACTTGTTTATTTCTATGGAGTAATTTCTAATTGGGGCTAGGATAATATGATGTAGGGTTGTTACTATTTGATTATGCTTATGTTTGGATGCATAGAATTGTGAATTGGTATTGAAAAGTTAGTTATTTTTATAATTTAAATCGAGAGAAAATTGCTTTGATTATTATCTTTTCATCTTATGGTTCAATTCTTGAATGATAGTTTCATGAAGTAATCGAAAGAGCTAGAGAATTGTTGTTAAGAATTGGAGTTAGAAAGTATTCGCAAGAAGCTTTTCTAGAACTAGCCTTTCCGGTACATCTATGCACAGGTTTACTTTGCTCACATTATTAGTCTAAGTCAAATTCATTCGGAAGAAGAGTTTTACTCATTAATAGAGATAGTAATCAACTTTTGTATTCGTAAGAAGCAAAAATATTTATTTGTGAGCCTAAACTATAGCATAACCTTAGTTTTGCAACCTTGCTATCGTATTGTCCGTATCCCTATTTTCTCTTATTGATAATCATCATTTTAGTGACAAGCTGTTTTTAAATTTACAATTTAATCTATAATCGTGGTTAATAGCCACAACCGAATCTTTCTTTTGATCACCTGAATAATAGTTAGCAAGATTCATTTGAATTATTATTTGTACCAATCCCTGTGGAGACGATCTTTATACTATACCATCTTTGACTAGCGAAACACTAAATTTATAGTGTGTTTTGCGCTCGTCGCATAATTTATGTCAAATCATATCCAATCAATTTTAGCAACATAATCTAATGAAACAAGAATGCTCTCGGAATTTTTAGGCGTGGAAACATATTATCCCTTCGTAGAAGGATTGGCCGTGCATACGCTAGTTTCCATGACCAAAAAATAGGAGGGAACTCAACTAACTGGACAGTACAAAGACCATGTTCCGAATCGATTCCTTTACAAGTAAATGAATATGTTATTCTTTTTATTGTTGATAGTAAATTTGAAATTCTCCTTATGAAGTTTGATTTGTTATAGCCAAACAGAAGTTATATCATCTTAATGAGTCACCTTTTGGTTCAAGAAATAAAATAGCATGCACGCATTAAAAGACTTGTTGATGAGATGTTGAATGCAATCAAGACATCAAGATCCTAGGGGCACATCTAAAATTCTAATAATAAAAGGGGGGGGGGGCAAGGTGGGAATGTAAAATGTAAAGTTCTCATTTTAGAAGTCATGGAAGAGCATGAGAGAATCATCAAGATTCATTAGAGAAGATTCCAGAATAATGCAAACTTTTCTTAGGCGCATGTATTTGTTCCCCACTTCTCCTACCAGCTTATCTTTGGGCATCTGCAGAATCTGGCACAAGTAACACCAAACACTAAAGACATTAGTACATGTGGTGAATCCACTAATACTCCATGAAGAGGAAAGATAAATAACAACAATTCAATCCTCACTTCTCCTTTTTAAGTTCAATCTCATGTCATCATCATCATACAATAAAGGGGAAGGTAAATGCACAACATAAATAGAATAGATTGCCAGCTCATGCAACTAGGCTGATTTTGGCTGTCATTCCTTAGAGAGTAACTTTTTTTCGTATCTCCTTCTGACAAGAAAAAGAATGAAGGGGGGAAAAACCTTGCATAGATAGGTCAAGAATCTTTCTTTAACATGGCCCAAACAATAGGTGTAGCAAGCGAAGTGATGGTCATGACAATAGACATAGTAACAAACAAAATGAAAGAAAAATGTCAGCAACTTGACTTGAACAAGTAACCAAGCCAATGTGAATCCCTCTTCTCCCCCTCAGGATAGAACACTCGATTATATCTGAGAAATTGAATCCATATAACATTCTCACATTCTGTTAAACAAAACCAACAGATATTTTGGATTTATGGTCCAGAAAGAGTTGTATCTTGCACAATTATGCAGCCCAAGAGACCATTCCTTGGGAAAGCAATAACTGCACATGCACAAAGGTGTTAACACAACTAATGGCCTAATCTCTCCCTGATAAGGCATTACCTCAACTTTCTACAACCTATATGTTGAAATTTACTTTTAGTTACTGCAGAATTTTTTTAGCATAATAAGTTGCTTGTTTTCGGGATGAATTTAAATTTTATGAAGATTATGTTTTCAAGGCTATTTAAAGTCCATGTTTAATAAAAAAATTGAGAGACATTTTCAATCAATACTTTCAACCTTTTTGCTGCACCATCTTCTTAAAAAAACTAACAGTGGTGTCCAGAGACCATTGATCTTAATGGATCAGTGAGTTCATCGAAGAAAAATAGTTTTTCACCGTTTTTAACCCATGTCTAATTTCAATCGATTAGTAACTCATGAATTTTTAAACGCATGAGCATTGTGTTAACTCTTTTGCTTATTTTTAACGCTTGGGCTCTAATACCAATTTTCAAAATTTTAACTATATCTCTTTTAAAGCAGACCTATTTTCAACCAATACCTATTTTAACCTAATACAATATTTTATCCATATTTATTTTCAATCATGACAAACATACATATCTCTTTGAATGAAAATCATTATAGTTGGTCAGTGAAGATGAAGTCAAAAAGCAACTTAACAAAACGCATGCCTAATTCTCTTCTGTTTGAAAAGAAAGTTACACCGGTTACTTCCAATCAACAAAACAACGAAATTGTTACTGAAAAATAATTGAAGCATGTGATAGAAAAGGCAAGGAAATGGAGTTCGAGAAGATGAAAAAGTCACGTTACAAAAGTGTGCAAGTTCAAAAGCACTGAAAAAAATTTAGCACCAACCGCAAAGACAAAAATTGAGCAATATTTTTAGATTGTAGCAACTGACGTAGGGGAGAAGTGTTGAAATTTTCTTTCAGTTACTGCAATAAGTTTTTAGCAAAATAAATTGCTTAGTTTTAGGATGAATTTGAATTTTAAATTTCTATTGGGTTGTCCTCAAAAAAAGTTCTATTAGGTTGAATTAGTTTATTGTATTTTGGTTTTTTGAATTTTTATTATGCAGATTTTCTGCAAATTATGTTTTGAAGTTGACTATTTAAAACCCTCCTATGCTTCATAAAACTATTGAGAGACATTTTCAACCAATACTTTTAACCTTTTGTTGCACCATCCTTTAAAAAAATCAACAGCCAAATAGTGTATGTGGTTCTAAATTTTAATTAAGATTTCTCTAGATACTTTTACCCTATATCGACATGCATGTTTACATGACAGAATAGATGACTAATGATTTCCCCTGTCTGGAATAATATGCCCCGTCTACTAGATCTCAAACATAAATCAAACAGATAGCTTCATATTCCCTTTCTTGGTTAATCTTTCATCATGATTGAACGGAAACAAGAAATAACAAGTTCTTTTCCAGAATACCATTCTTGATGCACATAGGCCGATGGTTTCCTATTGTGTTTGAGAACTTAATCTGCCAGCAACAGGAAAAAGTGAAAGAACCACCACTATGTTGAAAGTAACAGAGTAGACAACTAATTCACACTCAAGTCTCAAGTGCCACTTGACGTGAGTGGTTCATGTCTCAAAGTAGAACTAGAAAGACTTATTTTGTTCCCTTTTGAATTCCTTTTTGGTTCGTGCCAGTCTGTAGGCTGACCAAATCATAGCAAATTGTTATGTCTGTCTTTGATGAGGTAATGGACCTAAAATGAAGATGAATGCAAATGCATACGGCTTCCGCAATCAAAAGATAACTAATTATTTGGTTCAGTAACATAGACATATCTACTCACCTATACTTGCAAAGTTAATGATGATAGAATATGACGCAAAACAAAAATAAACAAGCAATAGATACAAGTAAAAACTTGATAAGAGAGATCTGTAAACAAACCTCTTTTTCCTGCTCTTTCTCATGTGTTATTCTCAATCTCAAATTAAGGGCAGCATGGTACATTTCATCTAGAACATGTTCCCAAAGAGACTGCTTATTAATTTTCCACAGAATGAATTCTGATTGCTTTGCTGCACGTGTAATAACTTTCTGTAGAGAATGAGGAACATCATTAGTATGTACTACAAACTATGCTCAATGCAATCTTTATATATAATGTGTGTGTGTGTGTATGCATGTGAGCATTCGTGCGTGTATGTATACATATGTACAAAGATCAGAAGAAGAAAGCTTTCTTCTATGTAAGCCACAGTTGGAAAATAAACAATTTGGAGCTTATCATTTTACTTTGTATTTTGTCCCGCTTGACATATGTCCTGCAATCCTATTTAGGGCATTTCAAACGCCATCAACCTTCTATATCTAGACGGAAAAGCATATTAAAGCTTGACCATCTGTTTAGATCATAAAGCTTCATAGACTTAACAAATTATCTAATGTAGCACTCCTCCGTCGAAAAGGACAAGTAGTAGAAATTCATAGTTGCATAAGTAGGCATTTATGCTATCTTACGCACCTACTTATTGTATTCTACGGTGACATTTATTTGTGAGATTTATCTGAACTCTGATGCTTCATTATTGTCCGCATTACTTTTCTGCTTCATCGTGGATGGAGAGTTCAAAAGACAGTGAGAGAATTGCTGCTGAAAAAGGGATTTGACAAGTTAGTAGATTTCTGAAGTTTCTTTTTCTCGGACAATTTGAATTCCATTTCATTTTTTTATTTTAAATAGAGTAGTAATCTGCTCATAGAAAGAAACCCAGCAGGAGGAAACAAGCATTCTCCTAGCTAATGGTTGCCTATGTGGGTGCTAGTTTGTGGAAATATATAAGTAGTTTATGGCCTATCTTACAACAAAATATAAAGGTGGAGATTGGATACAGGAGCAAAACTTGATTCCTACACATGTATCAGGCTGGAGAAGAAAACTGATGGATAATGTTCCCCATTTATATAGTATTTCTACCAAAAAAAAAAAAATCTGTCCTATTGCAGAATGTAATTCAGAAGCAGCCTAGCAACCAAAATTCAGAAGGAACTTCAATGAGTGGGAAGTGCAAGATGCCTATAGACTACTCAATCTTCTAGAACCTATAACATTGGATGAAATCAGAATGGATTCAGATATGGAGGGCCAGTAGATATGAGAAATATTCTGTTAAAAGCTGCTACGAACTTCTTCAACAACAAACTGGTCAGTGGGAGGTAGCATGGCCTTGGAAGGTGCTTTGGAAGATCAAAACACATACAAAAGCTGCTGGTTTTGGGTGGATTACAGCCTTGAACAGATGTATTACTCAGGATATGCTACAAAAAATAGGATATAACTTATGCAGAAGGATTTTTTTCTGTAAGAAATTCAGGAATCTGTACACCGTTTATTCCTCCACAAACTGGACAGATATGGGGATCTCTTCCAAAATATCTATGGTGTGAAATGGGTAATGTCTAATAGTATTATAAGTCTGTTGGAAAGTGGCAGAGTCAACAGGTAAGCAAAGGGAGAAGAAGATATGGCCGACCATTCCTATATGAAATAAACAAAAGATGCTTTAAGATCAGAGGTACCACATTCCAATGTTAAAAAATAGATGCTTGCAAAATTTGTAATTTTGGTGAAAGGGAGTAATAGAAGACCTGGTTCAGTTTTTAGATTTCATGGATATGCAGGAGTTCAATATGTAATGCTATCCTATGTCTTGGTACTTTTCTGAAGTTCCTTAATAAAACTTACTTTACCTGATAAAAAAAAGAAAACATGCATTCTCCTTCTGTACTTCTGATGAATCAGAATGATCTCCACACTTGATTCTTGAGATTTTACGTTTGAACAGAATCATGTGTTCAAAATCAGTGGTAAATTTTCCTATTGAGGAGCTTAACAATTCACCCACTTTGCGTGCTTGGGTAGTTGTATTGGGTTAGAGAGTTCATGGTGTCCCAAGTCTCATCCAATCTTAAGCTAAAATTTGAGCCCAATTTTCAGTATGAATCTCTACTATGAAGCAGAAATAATTGTAATGAAGTTGTGCACAGTATCCAGAACTTCCTAAGGATATTTTCGTCTAACGTAATGATCTATTTGTTTCAGATTACTCTATGAATTTCAGGGTATGCCCCAAGTGTCCAGTAATTCACCATGGAATAGATCAGAGTTGGTCATGTTAATAATTAGCAAGAGATAAAATATAGTTTTGAGCACGTATCCGAAACAAACTTACCCTCCCTTCATATAAGCTTTAGCTATCCTCAGATACAGAAGCAAAGCCAAATGTCTTTTTGCTGCTTCCATAACATTGGCATAAGAGAACAAGAAAATCCACAGAATAGCTTCAAGATATGTTTTATTCTACTCTCAAGGTCTTCAATTTTAAGGACGCAATCAAATCAAGACATTTTATTCTACTACTACAATAGAAGACTGGAAACATATTACCTTCATCTCTAAGTAGTCATCTTTCCACAGCTTAAATAGAATCTTGACTGCGTCTTTCTTTTCAACAAATGTGGTATCTGAAATCTGGAGAAAAAAAACAGCATAGTAAGACTGCTATCATCTCATTTATCAACAAATTTAGCACCCAAAAAAACAAAACACTCTCTCACATAAACATTCCAGAAACTCACACACACTAGTGCACATTTCAACACTATTCTCATGTATGTGTACTTTCTCAGGAGCCTCTACAATGTGAGCAAGAATATCAATGGAAGTATGGAACAGGTGATATACCCTCTAATCTGATCTATCATATTATTTTGTTCTTAGCTTCAATTTCTTGAAGCACCTCTTCAACATTTGGGGACTAAATATTTTGATGGCCTTCTTTACCAAGCAATGCATATTGCTTGGTGAAGTGAGCTTGGCATTTTGATAATACACGAAGCAATTGAATAAAAAATAGGAGAATATCTGAAATGACGGTAATCAATTAGTGTTGATAGCAAATGTACAAACTAGTTTCAGAGAGAAAACTGAGCTATCTATGTTTTAATGATTACATTAAATCACTTTTCGTCCCTCAACAACATTAGCTGAACTTGATAATAGATTTCTTATGGACTATAAAGAAAGACGGAAGACAGCCCATGATAAACAAAATCTGTCATGTACAGAGCAGTGCGAAGCTCAAAATGTATTGAGCGCTTCGCCTCGCTTAATGTGTGCTTCAGTGTCGTCATCAAGGTTCTAAGACATACTTTTCCTTGCCAATGAAACTCTTCTAAAGAGATGACACTAAACAATTGATATTTCACTTTATCGTAATTATTTTTCAAATTCTTTGTTTATATATTTGTCATTCATGCTTATAAATTATTAGTCTTGGACTAAACATATATATTTGTATTTCTTTCTACCTTTGTGCCTTTTCTCATTAAATCTCACACTTCATTTGAGCTTTGCGCTCAAAGCCCCAATGGACCTTAGAGCTTTTTTGCATTTTTTGCTTTTGATAACACTGGTACAGGGCTGTCTCGTAGCCATCTATTTATTTAATTCTCTCATAATGGTTGTGGTTGAACCAGCTTGTGGGCAACTCAACTATTTCATTACATGCTATATTGCTAACCAGTAAAGGTACTGGGGGTAATTTGGTCCACCAAGGCTTAGGTAGATGGAAAAAAATCACCTTGCAAGTTTTTTGTCTCTACTGGGATTTGAACCTTGGTTTTCACTTACTTTATTGATTGATAGAATACACCCTTGGGTGCCTCCATTGCCATTTATGCAGGCAACAATTCGTAGAAATCTATTATGCCGTCAAATTAAGCAGCCTTTAAATTATCATACAATTCAACAAAGCTATGATACCTTATCCGTTTCAACAAGACGATCAGCTTTCGAGAGTAATCTGAACATCCTGTAGGCCTCCCTCCCATATCTTTTCAATACAATGGATTCCATCTGCAAGTTATAGCATGTAGAGATGATGTAATTCAGTTCTAGAACATTGAAAAGGTCATCGCTTGTCTATAAGTTTGTAACCAACCTCTTCAATGCGAGCCTGTTCAATAATGTTCTTCAAATCTGTGCACACATAACTGTCAGTTAAGTCATAGCGGGAAATCAAAAACTTGGATCCACAAGGATTTGAACTTTTCTTAAGAATATATTACAATGAAAGATCATGTGTTGATAGATATACATACCTACACTATAAGTTTCATCTATTTCCATCAATGGAGCTTCACATCCTAATTCAACAAGGGAAGCTCTGATACGTTCCAGGTCCATACCAAGACCACCTTCCCTCTTTATCACTTCATCATAAATAGCATTTATGGACTGAGGAACTGCAAATTATAAATATAATAACAAACACATTAAGAAAGGGAGAAAAGATACTAGAAATTCAAAAACAATGTTCTAACACTACAATGAAACAACTTAACATGAATCTGACATTCATAAACACAAATCACTCCGTTTCCCCAGAAACAAACCAAATGGAAATTTTTGGTACAATATCCGAAGCAAGTACAAAAATGTAAAAAACAATTTACTGCAGGCCGTTTTAATTCTCAACCAGAGACCTTATCTTGTAAAAAAAATCAACTACAGAGAAGTAAAGAAGTAAGCATGCCACTGTTATGCATGTCTCTAGAAAGGCCTATAAAGCTCAGGCTTCACCCCAGAAAGTTATCCATATACAACTGTACATGATTCAAGATGAATGTACCTTCACAAAGGACTCAAGGTGCTAAAAGCCTCAAAAGCAAGGCTGGAGATTAAATTGGTGGGCCATTTATTATGAAGAAAAATCGGTGGACTTTGTAACAGTACCTTTTGTCAAAAAAAAAATTGGTGGACTTTGTAAATGTGAAAATGTCAAGTCTATTTATGTCATGAAGATGGCTACACCTCATCTCAAACATATGCATATGTTTCATTTGTTATCATGAACCTGCCCCTAGTCGAGACATGAACATTATCATCCACTTTTTTTTGACAAATGCAAATTTTAGTTTCTATGTATCCATTGACAATATCAGCAAGAGGTCACAATCATGTTGAAAATTTGTTGACCAGTAATGAAATCCGCACTGACCTGAGTTATCGATTCTCAATTTAGTTTCAGAATGTCTACTCAACTCCAGGATCGCAGCAAGAACAATGGCAGCATCATTGTTGACACGTACTTTCACATTTGCAACACAAGCCTACAATGCATACAATTTTATGTAGCTGTGATTCCATAGCCAACCACTGTTTGAGATTCTCAGGAGATTTTAAATTCTAAGAAAAAGTCAGACGACCACAAGACAAAGTTGTCTAAACCATTTCTACTGTAATGGTAAAGGTTTCTGATTTTTGCTAAACAACTTGGCAAGTTAAGGAGAGACTTTCTCAGTGAAGTCAACAACCAGGACCACAAATCTCACCTCATCAAGTGGGAGAAGGTGACTCAACAAAAATATCAAGGAGGTCGTGGAATCAAGGATCTTGCAGCTCATAACAAAGGCATGACGATGAAGTGGCTTTGGAAATTCAACTTGGAGGATGCAGGGTTCTAAAAAGATGTTGTCATAGCAAAACATGGAGTGTTGAATCAATGGTGCACAAAGGCTTCTAGTCTCCCTCATGGAGTGGGTCTCTGGAAGGGTATTACAAATTGTGGACACCTTTGTTCAACAGACTTTTGAGGTCGGCAATGGCTCACTCTTAAGATTCTGGAAGGACAAATGGCTTGGAAGTACCACTCTTCAGGATGACTTTCCAAATTTGTGCACATATCTCAAGATCCCGATTCTCTAATTGCTGTTAACAGATAAGGGAACAACTGGGATCTGACATTCAGAAGAAACATGTATGATTGGAAAGTAAATGAGTTGTTAGATATTTTTGCAAGACCTTAGCAGTGTCATATCAATCACCAGGCAGTTGACAAGCTCAAGTGGGGGAATCTACACAGTAAAGGAAGGTTACCATCAGTTGTACTCTAGAAACCCCTTGATAGACAATTGACCCTGGAAGCTCATCTGGAGGTCCAAACTGCCTCCTAAGGTTATATGTTTCACTTGGACAACTTTATATGAGGCTTGTCTTCAGCCCCCAAGCAGATGCTATACGTGCAAAATGGAGGCTGAAACTAACAGGCATCTATTCCTTCACTGTGAGGTAGCCTCAGAGATCTGGAACATGTTTTTTTGCCTCTTTGGTCTCAGTTAAAGAAGCTTATGAGAGTTGGAGCCTATGGAGAGTTGACAAAGCCATCAAGAAGATCTGGAACATGGTGCCCACTTGTATATTTTGGTGTCTCTAGTTAGAAAGGAATAGGAAATGTTTTGATGGGGAGTCTTAACTCCTTCAAGTCTTTTGAAAGCAAGGTGTATTGCCAATTTGTTTAGCTGGTCCAATTTGGTTCCTGTTGTTAATGCAGCACATCTTTTGGATTTTATTAGCTATTAGTCCTGGCTTAGAGGATGTTTGGATTGTCTTATTTTAAGTACATTTTGGCTTTTAAGCTCTTTTATTTTTGAAGGTGTTTGGAAAAGACAAAAAAATGCTTTTAAGCACTTACTTTTAGGCCAAAAAAGTACAAAAATGAGCTAAAAGCCAAAAGTTGGGTATGACCAACTTATGGCTTTTAGCTTTAAGCTCATAAACTACTTTAAAAAGTCAATTCAAACACCCCCTTAGTTTCTTTTTGTACAGCGAGCCAGTCATTTTTTGTAAGCTCAAATACCACATCTTGTAATTTTTGCATCTTCTTGATGCCTTTATTAATACCACTTATTTCATCAAATAAAAAAGTTGAGAGACCAACCTTGTGTCTCAAGCGGCGAATGAATTCTTCAAAATTGGCACGCCAAAGTACTTTATTTTCATCTGTATCCTGCAGTTCTGTGTTTGACTCCAAATTATCTTGCTTCCGCTAAAATCAGAACATAATAGATCAGCTGACTTTCAAAATTGTTATCTTCAATGAAAAGGTCATACCAACCTTCATGCCACATGTCACATCAGTAGTCTTTTTGTCAGTTTTTTCCACAGAATCATTCCAGATGTCTTCAACTAAGAATCTCAAGGATTCCATTGGAGCTGCTGCTGCTAAGGCTCGTTGTTCCATGGTTTGTGCTTGAATCTGTTTTCGTCGGTAAATAATAAACTCAAGACCATGAACAGTTAAATACTAACTTAAAAAACTGCAGCTTTTTCTGCACTATATTTTCTTATCAGGAATATTTTATAGACCAGGGATGCTTATGCTCTCATCCACCTTCCTCACCCCAAACAACCTATAGGTAGCACTATTCTTCTTGTTAGCAAATGAAGCAGCATCTCTTTGACTGAGCATGGAGTTTAAGATATTCCTTTTTGACTTATGTATTATATTAGTGGCAATGTAAGAACTATTAAAGTAGTTCTGACCCAAAAATAAAGTAGTTGAAAATTAATTTGACAGAGGAAATATCACTTCAAAGTTCAGAACTGAAGTTAATGGATTGAATTCTAGGAAGTTGTTTAAGTTGGATAGAAATGGAATTGAGTTGAAACATTATGGAACGACCACAAAAATGGAAAGAGTGACATATAATTAAAACAGATGGAGTAATTGTTTTACATTGTCAATTCTGTCTCCTATCTTATTTTCATGTTTAATGCCATTTCTATGATAGCAAAATAATGCATGTACTCCCGTCTTCAAACGATAAATGGAAGTACGCTGTTACTGGTTAATAGAAGAATGGAGAAGTATTCCGTTGCTCATAGAAAATTTCTATCACATCTACTTGTTGTTTATGATTAACAGTACTAAAGCACATGCTAAATTAAATAGTACTTCAGCTTAAGAAAGAAAGCCAAGATCACACAGATTTCTAGAGTAAAATGAAGAATGCAGCAGAAAACCAACATCACATGGAGTCATCAAGGTCACTGGTATAATCTAAAGTGAAACCTTTTGATGGGAAAGAAAATTGAACAGAAGTAATCATATTATAAACTTGACATCAGAGTACCTTGGTAGATTTAGCACCTCGTTTCTTTGCAGTAGTTTCCTCTGCAGAAGGTGGTTCAAGAAATGGTTCAGGGGCAGGACAGCGTTCCACAAATCTAGCGTTAACAAGGCTGTTGAAGCTATCTCGTGCAGAATCAGCGCTAGAATCTCCTGGACAATGACAAGGAACTCTTAAAGATGTTTAGCAGGTGCAGCCTAGGCTTTTAGAAGATTGACAACCCAAGTTTTGTTGCTTCAGGTACAAGTAGCTATAATCAAGAAACAAATAAAGATGCAAGTTGAGGTTATGAAACAGATCAGGAAAGCTTGTGTTTGAATTTTGCAATCAACTTTGGGAGATGATAGCTCAAGAATTGCTTTACATATGCACCTAAGGATATAGTCTAGTGATCAAGAAGTGGGTCCAGAACCATGAGGTCTTAGGTTAAATACCAACAGAGGCAAAACCATTAGGTGATTTCTTCCCATCTGTCTAAGCCTTGGCGGACAGAGTTACCTGAATACTTTGAGCTAGTGGAAGTAGCAGGTACTACGTGAAATTAGACGTGGAAAATTAGTCGAGATGCGTGCAAGCTAGCCTAGACACCACATTGGCCAAAAAATTGCTTTACATGTGAAGAACATAGATGCTTTCTTGAGGCTAGACACCTTGATGTATTTAACGCTGTAGAACATTTTGAGGCCTTTCTTTCATCCTCCCTCCTTTTCTTTGTTTGCCTTATTTCGATTTTCAGTTTTGCAAGAGAAAAGGTTGCAGGGGCTGTTCAAGCAAGGAACCTTTAACCCCAAAAACTGGAAAAAAGTAAGGAAGAGAGGAACTCCAGTACAATTGGTAGTAATAAGTATAACATTTTTTATACACTTGCCTTTATATTGATGGACTAAGTAATACTAGTTTTTTGCTTCAAAACCAAAGACAGGAACATAAAAAAAATGGCATGTATATGTAGTACTAGGAAGTGCCAATAATTTTGTACACTTGCAGCTCCTTTTATTGAGTAGTTAAGTAATGCTTTTGTGTAATTCTGTCTTTATGCATGAAGAAAAAGTGATTTGTGTAAGCGCTTTAAGATTATTATTTTTTTGATAACCGTGGTGTTTGGGCCAGATTTTTGGGCACCTCGACTAACTCCAAGGGATAACTGCCACCTCCCACTGGCAGCAGTTACCAGAGTTGCTCTGTGCACCAAGGCTAGGATATATGAGAAGAAATCACCTAGTGTTTTTGTCTCTACTAGGATTTGAAACTGAGACCTCATGGTTCTCAACCCACTTCATTGACCATTAGGCCACATCCTTGGGTGATGTTGTGTATCTTTTTTCTGCCTTTTAAAATATTAGAAACAAGAAGTATGTTCATATATTGTCTATCATCTTCACTTAAAACCCTTTTCCAAGGAAGCGATTTTTTATCTTTTAAAATCAGTAAATACCTTCTTCTTGTAGTTTCTTATTTAGAAAACAGAAGCAAACACAAATGAAAAGCCAAAATAGAACTCAAACTCGCATATCACACTAATTAGCAATGATGATAGTAAACCATAATCATAGTTTACCAGACAATTCGCAAAGAACTATAAGACAATACACAAGGAACTACAGAAAGGATATTGTTTCACCTTGTTTCGAAGCCTGCTTGTATCTATCTATAATTTGGCTGAGTGAAAGCCTACCATGCTGAAGCAACCCTTCAAAAATCTCTTCACACTAGAAACACAAACACATTCACTACCATTACCATAAAATAAAAAATAATCAGTTCGATGATAGGGTAACAAATATTCTAACTAGAGAAACCAATATAACTCACCTCTTTTCCCAGCTCCTCAGACACAATCTCTATAAACTTAGGGAATCTCAATTTATGTATTATGTTGTCAAATAGTGCCATGTATTGTGTAATAACTTTTGGTCCCTCCCCAAATCCACCTAAATGGCAATACATCAGACAATAAGAAACTGCTCACTATATATCCTCAAATTGAATAGCTAATTGCAATATGAGAAAAAGTTCTTGTAGCATTAGTGTTAGTACCTTGTTGTTGCACTGCGAAAGCTTGAACACAACTGTGATGAATAAGCACAAGCAAACAGTTCCTAACATTCTCTCTGCTAAGCTCTGTGAAACTTACAACCTGAGCTAAAGATAGTGTTCCTCTTCGCAACAGACAGTCGCAAACCTTCTGCAAAAATTATCAGAAGATGAATTAGGAAAAAGGGGATCAACTACATCTACATGGTTTCTGCATAAGAGATAATAAAACCCCAAAAGAAAGAACAACTATCACTACCCTCCAACTCAATTAAACTAGTTGGGCTGGCTATACGAATCATATATATCTATTCCATTCTACTTGGGTCCGTTTCGTTCCAATATCAATAATCTGCTAAGTTATAAACCCCCAAAGGAAAAAAAGGAAAAAATAAAAACTGCTTCTCCTCAATCCCATGCTATATCCAATCTTCTCACCCCCAAGAAGAAGAAAAATTAAAACTTTGAAATCTTTAGACATAGGTTTTGGGTTTCTAGTCTATAGTTGTCTATGCAAGAATTGATACGTATGAATTTAGGCGATAGGAGTAAAAGGCGGAGAGAATTACAGCATTAAGATCGCCGAAGTAAGAAGAGATGAGATAAACAGCGAGCTTGATGCCGTGCGGCGAAACCATTGTGGTACTCTGCTTTCTCTCTTTCACAGTACTGACCGATAGGGAGAGGGAGAGGGAGAGGGAGAGGGACCGAAGTAAAGGAGGCGGGAACAAGTCAGGGTTGAAGGTAAGAATAAGTTAGATAGAAATATAGGGTATTGGTAACATCAGGGGTCCATAGCTCAGTGGTAGAGCATTTGACTGCAGATCAAGAGGTCACCGGTTCGAACCCGGTTGGGCCCTTTTTAATGTCTGCTTTTATCTTTTTCTAGTTTACATGCTAAGTTTGTGTTATACAGAGTTTTAATATCATTAAGATGTATTTTTATGTGGATAATATTCACCATTGCTTTATAAAGAATTACCAACCACCATCCAAACATCTCTGTCATCATGACTACAGTCATTGGTAACCACTATTGTCAGTTGCTACCATATTTACCTCCTTCGTCATTATAATTATATTCATTACCACTATCATTTGTCTTTTTATCCTCCACCCTCACTACAATCAATTTTTTTCACCATCATAACTAGCATTGCCGCCAACTATCACCATACAGTTTTTGGTCACCACCACCTCCATCATTATTATTAGCCACCATCATCATCGTGGTCAATTTTTACTACCAACCATCTCTGTCATCACAACTAGCACTGCCGCCGACCACCACAAACATATTATCAACCACCACTTACTAACACATCAACCAACTTCATCATTACAACCACCAATACCACTGTCAAACGTCACCATTATGACAGTCACCATAACACCAATCACCTCCACGATCACAATTATCACCACCACCATTACTAGCCACTGACAATAACTATGATCATCATCACCACCATTACAAACTGTCTCCACCATCACTAGCAAGCATAAGTATTTTATTTTTTTAATTAAATAGTGATTTTATTTTATTATTATTTTTAATATTTAATTATTTTTTATTTGAATTATATATTTATTATGTACATTCAAATGTTGAAAAACAATCAGTCTGAGTCATTCAGTGTTCAGATCTAGAGACAATATTTTAATCATTCGAATGTGCATTCAGATTCAGACGTCTAAATCTTAATGAGAACAAATGTGTCCTAAGTCATGATTCCAAATAGTGTTGAAAATATAGGGTTCTAGTTTGGGTTGATCAAAATCGAACCACCCCCGATAGATTGAATTGAAAAAAATATTATTGATTTACAGGGAACGGGTTACCTACTCTTAACGGGCAAAGCGAGCCCCTTTATTCTGAATTAAAGAATTAGGAATCAATCAAATCTCCCCACTCGCTTTATATCTCCGACACACAAGGAAGGACGCGGTGGGAAGGAAGCAGCCCTAGCCTCTGTCCGGCCGATCATTCCGCTGGCATCTCGCCTCCAAGCTCATTGCGAGCTCACAGTAATGAAACCCCCTAAATAGGAAATAGGAAGAGGGCCCTTAGGAGAGAGACGGAAGATCTTAAGAAATGGAGCCCGGGTCAGTTTCCCCCTGGACGGCCGTTCCGCTCTTCGGGACTTTCTTTATTCTTTTTTCGTTAAAACAAATACAACTGAAAAAGACTGCTAGAAAAAAAAAAGAAAGCTGAAATCAAAAAGAAAGAAGAGAAATTGGGTCATCTTTCCCGAGAGAGGCCGCCTTCTCTCAGGCCAGCAGTCTTCTACTTCTAGTCGACTGCTCTATGACGGGCTTCCTCAGAGGTTTAGTCAGCTATTGTCCTATTTTCTTTTTTCTTCTCGATTTAACGGTTCGATAACGATTTTAATTTTATCTTTTATTTGGTCATAAATTTCATAATGATTTATAATTTTTTTAACGGGTTAATAGATAATTCGATAATAGTTGAGAATAAATCTTGTAGGTTCATTATGTTTTACTACTAAGGTTGTGCAAATAATACAAAAATTAGTTGGTTCTTTTTGTATCAAATGTTATGCTTGTTATTTTCTACTCGCAATTAATCTTTCTAATATTGTGTGCACTGTGTTGTTAATATGTTTTCTAAACTAGTAAATCATATTCAATTGAATGAAATTTGACTTTTAGGCCCAAATTTCTTAAGGCCTATTTGGGAAGATACATTGGTAATTGAATTTGGTCTAATTTGGTGTAATTACACTGTTTTATATATTTGATTGGTCATGTAATTTCTTGATCAACAGATAATTGGATATGCTTGGCAAGGATAATATACTCTCAAATTCACATGGGGGAGGAGGGGGGGGGGGGGGGGCGTTAGTAATTACATAGTGTAATTACAAGTTGGTTACTTTTTAATTTCTTTCTTTTATTTCTATTTTTATTTTTTCAGTTTTGTCTTATTTTTATTTTTACTATTTTAAATTCTTTTTAATTTTTATTATTCTAATATTTTCTAAAAAATATTTTTATTATTTTATATTATATATATTTAATTTCTTTCTCATTCTCAACCTTTATTTCATGTGATTCCATGCAATTTTTCATATTATCTAATTTTTATTTTACGTTTATTTTTTCATCAATATAATTTTGTTGGTATTCTAATTTTTAAATTAAAGTAGAATTCATTATTGAAATGAGGTTATAGACTTATAATTTTTATTTTTTTAAAATCATATTTATATACGTTATGTTGAAATTTGACATAAGAGTAGTTTTGAATTTAGAACTTATGTTATATTTTCAGTTTCATTTATTTTAGGAGTATTGACTTGATATTTCACATTGCAAGCTATTTTTTTAGTTAGACTTGATAGATTATCTTTTTGTCAAATGTTCTAATAATTTTATGACATTATATTTATAATATTAATCTTTTTGTCCAACATGCATTTGATGATGTTCATAGAAATTTTGAACTTCTAATTTTTATAATTAATTTAATTGAAATATGTTAATTAAAAAAATATAAATTAATTATTTTATAATATTAGTTAAGAACATTATTTATTAATTAATATTTTTTCAAAATAAAATATATATCTTAAATATTTAATTTAATATCATTTATAAAGGCTTTTATTTTTCTAATATAAATTTTTAATTTTAGATAATTAACTTTTATTTTTAAAATTTAATATAACCTTATGATTACACTTGTGCAACAAAACACTAACTTGTAATTACATTGTGACAAACAAATAGATCATCGTAATTACTAGATTGTATAATTACTAGACTGGTAATTACTATCCTAGCAATTACACCAATTTTAATTACCAGGTGGCTTTGCAAACATACCCTTAATAATTTTTGGAATACCCTATTAGATTCCGCTTATCACATTGTCTGTAAGTGATTTTCAATAAAGAAAATTTTTCATGTGTAATCTTAATAGTTAATCCAATAACCAAATCGATAATGATCGATAACCAATTAACCAGTAGCCAATTAATCATTATTTTAATAATTCTATAACGATTTAGCATATCTACAAATGGATAACAAATAGGTCAAACAGATAAACTTCAAAATTGAAACGAACTGATTGATAGACAATCCTAGTTCCGATAAAATCAAGGGTCCATACCTTAGTGGTGGAGCATTTGACCGGAGATCAATAGGTCAGCAGTTCAAACTCAATTGGGCCTTTTTTTAATGTTCATTTTTTTCCTTTTTTGATTTTGCACACTAAACTTGTGTTTGGAATGCCTTATGAAATCATGATTCCAAATCATCATTGAAAATATGGTGGTTTGGTAATATCAAGGGTCCATAGCTTAGTGGTAGAGCATTTGACCTCAGATCAAAAGGTCATCAATCGATCCTGGTTGGATCCTTTTTAATATTAATTTATTTTTTTTGGGAAATTTACATAAATATACTATATTAAAACATTATTTATTATTTATAGCAATAATATTTTTTTCACTAGACACTTATAATATAGTTTTAATATAATTTTAATACATATTATCGAAAATAATTTATAAAAATTATATAATACAAGTTTTATTCATGGATAATATATTTATCACACACTTTAATACACTTATAATATACTGTGACAATTTCTTATCAAACAATCATAATATATTTTAAAATATTTATAATACATTTATATTGCATACATAATTCACTTTTAATACATGACAGATATATCATAATATTATTATGTATTGCTATAGATGGTAATAAATAAAAAATATCGCTAAAATTAGTAATTATTTAAAAAAGTGTTGACTCGGGTAATTTTTCCTTTTCCTTTTTGATTTGCACACTAAGTTTGTGCTTGGACATGTGATATGAGGTCATTATTCCAAATCAGCATTGGACATGTGATTTGGGATCATGATTTCAAATTTCAAATTCTCAAACAGAAAAAAACATGATTTAAAATACCAAATCATAATTCAATCATGATTAGAGTCGTACGCGATTGAATTTCATCCTTTCCCTCGATCCATATATAGTGAATATTTAGACTGAAATAATATATTAAATTTAGCTTTTGGTAGAATTAATCAAACAATTTAAGTTATTAGTATTTGTACTTAAATTTAAATTATCATTTAAATATAATTTCTTATTAATCTTTTTCCCCCTTTACAAATATAATAACAATATACTAACATATTAATTGTAATTTTACCAGCTAAGTTTTGGGAAAGTAGTGTATATACAATCATACTCCTCCTTTACTATTTTTCAATGGACCCTACCCAATATTCACTTTACAAATCCAATTCAAAATTCTATATTGAATTTAGTTGCATTCAAGTTTAATATATGTAATTAGACTAATAATTCATCTAGTTTTATCATATATATATATATCGCAGAATAAAAAATAGAAAAACTAACATTAAAAAAGGGCTCAATTGGGTGTGTAATTAGACTTATAATTCATGTAGTTCAATCGCTCACCACCCCACCATCCCTAATTACTTCTCAATGGTATAGTGAAAGTAGGCCACTTGTACAAATAAATATGAGATGTCAAGATTATTTTCCTTGTTATTTCTATAAATATTATTTATTAATTAATTTATTTTTACACTAAATAATATTTTTGAAATCTAAGGTAAATTCTTTTTAACCGTAAGAACCTACATGAATTATTTAATAACCCTTAAAAAAAATGTTTTGTTTCAACATTGTATATGTTTCTTTCTTCTTCTTTTTCTCTATAAAAATGGATTTAATTCTTGTATTCTAATGTGAAGTTGTGAACAATGAAACCAATTTTGAGAATCCGAAAATTCTACAATTTTTGTTTATGTTTACTTTTTAGAACAATTTTAAAATGTTAACTAAAATATTAATAAAATTGAATGAGTATTAATACATATAATACTTGGGTTTAATATTGTTTAGTGTAAGAATATTATTTTTTGAAGAAATAAAAAAATGATCTTGACCTCTCATATTTATTTTTACACGTGATCGCATCCACTACATCATTGAAAAGTAAAATAGTAATGGAGGGATCCTTTCCTTTTTGATTTGTACTTACTACATGTCAATTACTTAAACATAATTTAACATGTAGATTGTCACCCTTTTTGACTTAATTAGTCAAAAAAAAAAATCTTAGCAAAATTTATGACTGTGATTGCAAGTTAGAAAAGGAAACAACTTACCATTTTATTTAAGTACATGCCATAGATACTTAGCATTCCCTTAAAATATCGGAAAAACCACTTTTGCATAAATTAAAATGACTTCTTGTTTTGCTTATACCTCCTTCTTATAGTACTTTTTGCAAATATTTTCAACTTTCAGACTTCTTTGTGTACCATTGCTTGACGATGAGACATTGATAACAAGTATATGTAGACTGTAGCCAAGTACAAGATCTCACATTTTTCTTGGAATTATTACCCCATATATGTATTTAAGAACATATATAACTTTCCATGAGAGTACTAATTAGGAATTACTAATACAACAACTAAATTACCACTGATAACAGATTTGTATTTATTTAATTAGTTTATTTTTACATATAATTTATTTTATTTAATATATGTGAGATCTTGTACTTGGCTACATACAGAGACGGAACCAGAATATTTGATGACATTATTAAATATCAATTACCAAGGTAATTAAAAGACTACATTTTCAAAATTATTTGTTTGCACGTCTCCCAACAAGATAAGTAATTATACCATTTGATTTTTACCAAAAAAAACTATCCATATTCGTTCAGCCTTTTCAACCCTCCTTTTTATCTTACTTTTTCTCTTTCTTCTTCTTCAAATAGAATTCGAGGTTTTTTGCTTTCAGATTTCTTTAATCATGAAAAAATTCTTCAAAACTAATGTCACCCCTGTAAGAGTCTTAGATTTGAAAAGCCCCAAGAACGTTTTGAAGCATTCCAAGAACAAAAAAGGAAAAAATGTTGAGAACGTATGAAAAGTTTGAATTTTTTCATATTTTTTTTTTTTTTTTTTGGGGGGGGAACAGACCCTACACGAGGCTCCCACCTCTCGTGCACAGTCAGGGGTTAAGCAACACCCCCAAGCCTTAACATAAATAATCACAAATAAAAATACAAGGAGGGGACATAAACCTTACCTCCGATCCTATGGTGGTTCATAAGTCGGCTAACCTATTAAGGTCGGCTAACTCATCCCCGATACAATGAAGAGACTAACTATAACTAGAAAGCAGTAAACCTGTGAGAGGACTCCTCCCGGTACAATTCAACTATGAAAGCATAAATGAGGGAGACTCTCCCCTTCCATGAGAAAAAAGGAAAGTAACCTACACTAGTCCTATTCCAACTACGCTACGTACCAGACATAGCTACATTGAAGAAGAACAAGTATACGAAACTTCTATCTCACATGGGATGGGAAAATTCTTTTCATCTTTGCTCTTTTTAGTCTTGTCGTACCAAGTAAATCCAAGTGAAATGTGCCATTGCATCAGTATCATGATTATCAGCTATGGGGGCTGAAAGGAAAGGAAATATATGGAGCTACAGTATCCAACAGCCTTGGAGTTGTTGTGGAGAAAATTGAGAGCCTGAATATCAGAACAAGTGTTGCTGCATTCGACCACCTGCATGGGGGTCCAAATATATGGTTGCTGCAGATTGTTGTGATCAGGTTCAGCTTCTTGGAGTACCTACACAGACAAACAAAACCAACAAACCACACAACCAAAGAGATCTGCATGCTGCTCTAACTAGCTTGTATTTGTTCCTTGTTTGCTGCAGGTTGGTGTAGTTGTTGCTGTGGTGTGTTGATAATAGAGAGTATGGATGGCAATGTGAGTGTTCTGCTCCATAGAAGCCCCAGGTTATTGCAGCCCTCATAGCAGTTCCAAAGAGGTTCTAAACAAAAACATTCAACCAAAGACAAGCAACCAAACAAACAGGTGTTGAGCTGCTGCAGTTGTTGAGTTATTGCAGTTACTAAAAGTTTTGCACAGGGGGCTGCTGCAGTTGTTGAGCTATTGGAGAAGGTATAGGTGGAGTAGTGATTAGGAGAGGAGGTCCATTTATGCCCAGCTGCTGTCTCCCTTCTATTGGGAATCTTTGAACCTGCATAAGGAATTATCAAAGAAACAACCAAATGGGGAGAATGGAGATGCTGCTGTAGGTTTGTTGGAGCATGCTTCACTGAAAAGAAAGTCCTCTCTTGTGATCTGGTTCAGGTTGCTTGTGTGTGGCTCCCCAGTCTCAAAGGAATACATACAGTCAAACAAGCACCCAAAACAAGAGGGGTCTCCATTTCTGCACAATCCTTTTGTTTCAGTCATGGATAGTCCTGTAGCAGTGTTGTCCTCTATGTATTTGTTGTTAAAGCATGTTGGTGTATATCTCCAGAAAGTTTCAGCTCAAACGGATAAATGGAGACGTTAGTCGAGCGACATGGAAAATGCTAACAGGCTCCAAAATTCTCTTTGAGATCCATTCTTTTAGTATTTTTGTTGGGTTGTTTATAAACCAAATATAAACATTTGGTTTATAAACAGTTGGTTTATAGTAAAACCTCTGTAAATGCATATGTTTGGGATCAGAAAAAAATATTTATTTATCGAGATTATTAATTTATCAATAAATGCATAAAATATTTATTTATTGATAAATATTTATTTATTATTTTAGAGAGTATTTTGCAGTATGTGCCATAAGAAAGAAAAAAAAATATTTGAATTAAGAATTTCAAAAGTTTAAATCTAGGAAACTAAAAAGTGTAGTCTTTGCATATTTATTATTTAAATCTAGGAAAACTAAACAAATTTAGTGAAGTTTAATGTTTCTAATTGTATTCATGTATATAGAATATGGAGAGATTTTATGTTAACTATAAAAGGAAAAAACTAGATGTTTAAAAATCATAATCTAATTATAATGTCTTCTCATCATTTGAAAGGCGTACAAAAATCATCTTTAACCAATAAAATAAGAAACACAATATGTGAGTATAAGAAAGAGAATCCAACTATAGAATCATATTTTAAAAGGAAATAGTTATTGATCTAGTATTATTGACCGATTATATATATATAAATTCTTGATGTGTTCTAGTAATTATTACTTTATATTTTTTCTAGGTCTTTAATATTTTATTTTTAATTATTATCTAATGCATTTAGCGAGAATATTATTTTAATATAACTGGCCCAAATCAGATCCGGAGAAAAATATTCATTTAGCGAGATTATTATTTTATCAAATATTACTTTATCGAGTTTTTACTATAGTATTTTTATTGGGTTGTTTATAAAAACAACAAATCTTTATGAACAAAGATTTGAAAGATTGCAAGCTAAAAAGGGAAAAGGTATTGTGAAGGTATGAAAAGTTTGTTGTTGTTTTTTGGATTTTTTTATTTATATTTTATAGAGTTAGAATGTTTTTTTTTTTTTGGATTGTATATTAACATTACATTTTAAAAGTCATAAAATTTGATGAATCGATAAATATTATGGGTCATTAAAATTGACGAAGATTTTGAGCATAAAGTAAGTATTAAAATAACAAAATTTATAATTTGGGTTGATAAACATGATTTTCTATTAATTTTATACCATTCTGTAAAATACTATTAGACCCAACATTTATTAGAATAGATATTCTTATTATTTTGTATGATATGTTTGTCTTTTGCATTAATTTTGATTATCATTCGCCTATGTACTATATAGAATTAGCTCTCAATTGGTTAAATATAGTTCATCTTATATTATCAGTTTATATACCAAATTAATATAATTCGTAAATAATAAATGATTGAATTGAAAATTTTATTTTAATAGTTAATAGATACTCTTCATTATTTTGGGACATGTCGTTAATAATGTATAAAATGTGTATTTTAATGTATATAGATTGTGTATGCCATGCATATGTATATGCTTTTATAAAATAAAATCATATTATATTTGTTATAGTCGTATACAAATAACTATATATTTTCTTGTTGAAGTGTACGTCTGTGTTATTTCTGTCTTGATTCATAATTTAATTTTTTAATAGCAATTTTGGTATGTATGCATGTGCCTTTTTACGCACGGAGTTATTGAGATTTCAAGCTTTTACTTCAATTCAAAATATCACTGTCAGCGTTTGATGCACTATTTTGGGAGTATGCAAAAGCAAAATAAATTGATGGAGCAATTAGCAAGAGTGAAGGAACGAGAGATGTTGCAAACAAATTTGGTGTACCATGACTATTGAGAGAACCTGTTCCAGATGTTTAGAAGCTACCTAGATCAAAACAGAGACAACAAAATTAGCTTAGTTGAACTTTTGTTTTGTTGGATACATTTTACTTTATTTTTTTTTTTAAATTCTATATCAAAAACTTGAATTTGTTATATTTTTATGGATATAAATATGTTTTGACCTTTAAAATTTCATATCGGTTGATTTCATGATGATACATCATGTGTTGTATCAGTTTTTATACACTACGTTAGTTATTAAAAAAAAATTGATTTTGCGACCACTTTATTTACACCTTTTAAAATATTAGTTGATTGTAAGATTTTTTTACACCAAAATCGTTATCATTACAAATAATTTTTTTACACACAATCAGTAATTATACGATGTATTAATTCAAATCAATTAATATATTTCTTTTCAAAATTAAAAATTCATATCAATATTATATGGTTAGTCCACAATTCAAACCACTTAGTTGATATTATTTTATTTGTGGTCTGAAATAAGATTTTCAATATACCCCCTTAAATCCTTTCTTTGCAATCATATTGAAAACAAATATCATACTGTATCTTAAAATTTGTATTTCATATAGTTCATTTCGAAATCACAATCCATATCAATATTACACGGTAAATTCATTAACTTATGAAATCATAATTCATACCAATATAATCCAATCAAGTAGTTATTTATATTTGAATTATAGAAATCACATATTTTAATTCATTATTTACACCACAATTCATACCGTTCAAATTATTTTATTAGCGGTATGAAATAAGGTTTTTAATATATCCCTTATATCTTTTATTTTTTGTAATCACATTTCATACAAATATCAAAATGTGAAGTATGTATCTAAATTTTTTTTTTAAACAATACTTCAAAGCAATTAAAATGTGGGAGCGGCAAGTATATAAACTGAAATTAATAGTTAAAAAACTCAATAAGCATAGTCTATTAGATTAGAAATAACAAAAAAATATTCAACTGTTTGTAAAAAAAAATGAAACAAACACAGAAATCATGATTATAAACTACGCCCCAGGTGGATTATCTACCATATTTCTTCCTATTGTGCCTCTCTCGATGACATCGAGGTATACCCTTGAAGTACCCTTTCATATACTTCCATTCCTATCAGAGATGAATAATATATTTTATCTTTCTTCAAGTGCATCTCTAAATCTCTCAAAGAAACATGTCCACGACTCATCGTTTTTAGAATAAAAAATTGCAAGGGGCAAGATGTGATCTGTTTACATATCAAATTTATACATATATTATACAATGACCTATTTATATATCACATATATGTTAAATAAAGTATTCAAATGTGAATACTACCATATAGCTATTTCTATACAAACAAAATATACAAACTTATAATAGAAGCAACAACAACAACAACCCAGTGAAATCCCACTAAACTTATAATAGAAGCATTATAAGATAATTATATACCAAAAAAATTCACAACAAATAATGTTAAATACAAAGGGATGACAGTGACCTGTTTGCATACCAAATTTATACATATTTTATTTAGTGGCTTATTTTTATACTACATATATGCTACATAAAGTATTCAAATATGAATACTACCATATTGTAATGACCTGAAGGTCATTTTTGGTATTTTCAATAAATTACCATTTTATTCTCCCGTTAGTTCCCCCGAGTCACTTTTGTTTGGGATTGAAAGTTAGTTTTTGAAAATCTTTTGAAAAGTTGAAGTTTTGCTTGAGAAGTGGATTTTAAAGGTAGAAGTTGTCAAAATTTGAATTTTGGAGTTTCGAGTCTCGAAATAAAATTCCATCTATTCCATCAGCTCCGGAATGTGGAAATTGGTCTAGGAGAGCCGTCAGAATCAGATTTGGAGTTAAAACGTGAAATTTAGGTTCGAAATTGGAAATTGAGTTAAAATTGGTTCAAGTTTGACTTTGAACAACATTTGAAGTTCGGGTGCTCGAATTGGATTTTTGATGGTTTTAATGGTTTTCAAAGGTGATTCTAACACTAGAAATGACTTTTTTTTTTATAATTTTTAAAGGTTTCGATGGTATTTTGGGTATTTCAAGTGTCGAAACTAGTTTAGTTGCGACTTATCGGATTTCTCATCGAGGAGGCCTCAAATTCAAAATTCGATGATTTCATTGAGTCCGAAACGTTGAATTTAGTAGGGTTGCATATATGATTTATGTGCACGGAATTCTGAATGAATCCGAGGGTCTATTCCGTGACTTTGAAACTTGCCAAAATCTGCTATCTGGTGATTCCCTTTCCGCGTTTGCGGAGTGTGACATTTTCCTTCTCCGCGTTCGCGGAGGACGGGCCGTGTTCGCCGGTAGTACTAAGTCCCTTCTTCGCGTTTGCGGATGTATGTCTCCGCGTTTGTGGAGAACAAATTCGACTTGAATAGTGTCTTTTCTAAAAAGACGGGATTAGGGCCAAATTCCTCCATTCTTGACATTCTAAATTCGGTGGAGGCAAATTTCAAGGGAATGTTTTGTGGAAAACTATTGGGTAATGTATTTCTAACGCTTCCCCTTAATTTCCATTGAATAATTTTGTATTTTGACTTCAAATTGTGGATTTCAAGTTGGAGAAATTGGGGTTTTTCAAGAACGATATGAATTTTATTTTCTAATGATTTTCAACTCATTCTAACTCTATTTTTGAAACAGCTTTCACCATTAAATTTCTGATTGCTTGAGGAACATTTTCATCTAAAAATAATCAAATTTTGAGTTCAGTTTCCGATGTGAGATTTTTGATCATTTTATCCTTTTCACCTGAATTTCTTAATTTTAGTATTGATAGATTCGAAATGTGATTGTGAGTTTATATTTGATTAGATTGTGGTGATTTGGAGTATCGTCGGAGAGGAAAAGCGACAATTTCGGATTTTTCATGACTTTTTGGCTAAGGTAAGTGGAATTCTAATCTTTGTTAAGTATGTTGAACCTTGTATTTTTTATGTGCGGTGATTAGGGTGGGTTGGGGCATTATATTGAATTGAATTATATGAGTTGAAAGGTGATAGTAGATTTGAATATGAGTAATTGTCTAAGTATTGTAGATTTTGGGACAATAATCTATTGTGTGATCGTGGTTTATATGAGATCATTGTGAATATTTATTTTGCTCATTCTTTATTCGTGCATATATTTCATCTTTGATGGCTGAGAAATGATATGAGTAAGGTATTGGACATTAGGATCGAGGTTTCTGCTGGTCGAGGTGATTTGGCGAGGTTTTTTCCAGCGACCGAGGTCTTTTCCAGCGGATATTATGATCGAGGTCTCTTCCGATAAATATAGGCCGAGGTCATTTTTGGTGGATACATGGTCTATGTGAGACCCCCATGAGTTCTGGTCTGAGGTGATCAACGGATGTGTATTGTAGGACAGACATGCATTGCGATATTTGACATTGCATTTGCATTCATTTATTTCTGTGATTGATTATGACCTGAGATTTATATGTGTTTGCTTGAGTATAGTGGTGAGAATGTATTGGTGCTTCTATTGTGGACTGTCTAGTATTTTTTGTGCCATTGTGATATAAATTGTATAGATTGGGCTGTTTGAGTGAAGGTGTGTAGTTATGGAGGATTGTGGTTGATGTCAAGAGTATCCATGTTCCGCATTATTTTACTTAGGGTTTAGTTTCTATTTTCCTAAGTACCGTGTTGTTGCTGCTCACCCCTTGCTTCTATATTTATGTAGGATCTGAGCCCGGTACCTCTCGTATTTAGTACATCCTTGATCAGGCCGAGATTTTGGACGCTTGAGAGGTAGCAGCTTGTTCTTTTCGGCAGACTCTCGACGTCTTTTACCTCATGTGTTGTTTTTTTGGGAACTGAGACATATATACTTGTATCTTTTTCATTTCTATTAAAATAGTGGCTTGTACATGTTACACCAAGTCTTGGGTAGTTTAAAATTTATTTTTCGCTTATCCTTATTTAGATTATGTTAGCCTTAATATTTTCGCTTTTATTTTCGATTACTTGAATTGTTTAGACTCTTAGGCTGACTCGTTTTGGTGGTTTATCCGAGTGACATCACACCTGAATTCGGGTCATGATAAATTGGTATCAAAGCCCAGGTTCATAGGTCTTATATGTATACAAGCTCAGTCTAGTAAAGCCTTGAGGATCGGTGTAGAGACGTCCGTTATTTATCTTAAAGGGGCTATGAAGAATGTAAGGAAATTCTCTTTTATTTCTTTCAATTATGTCGTGTGTGGGTTCTTGTATAAATGCTGAGTTATCGCGTGTTCTTTTGGTAGATGGCTAGGATTCGAGCATCAGCTTCTTCTGGATGAGGAGAGCCAGCCCCTGAGATTTCTACTAAGACCCCAGCTTGGGGTAGAGGTAGAGGCAGGGCTAGAGGCTGAGGTAGGGGCTGGGGCCGAGGAACGGAACCAGCCAGTGATCATAAGAGGGGCATTTCCCCTAAGTCGGCGACAGAGGCCAGAGGAGAGCAAGTTCCTCCTGAGTATGTGGTAGAGCCATTACTATATGACACTTCATTGAGGATGTTGGGCGTGCTCAAGACTATGGCACAGACTGGCAGTGCAGCGGGCACACTCGGTACATCGTAGACACGAGTAAGGGTCCAGGTCCCAGACATGCAGTAGGCTCCTAAGGCTTAGAGACAGGCGGGATTATCGCTAGTGGTCCCTATAGATGAGGTTCCTCCAACCCCAGTTATCGAGGTTTAGGATGCACCAATAACTGCCTTGATTGAGGATAAGTAGTGTCGTTATGAGAAGTTCAGGAAAATAGACCCGTCTTAGTTCCAAAGTGCGAAAATCGTGGATGCATATGAGTTCTTGACCACATGTAAGGAGTTGCTTAAGACAATTGGATTGGCTGAGTCCCATGGTGTTTGGTATGTTACTCTTTAGCTTCGTGGGTTGGCTTGAGAGTGGTGGAGGACATATTCCGAATCGTTACCAGTTGGATCTCCTCTAGTGACTTGGAAGGCATTTACCTGTGCCTTTTATGATTATTTCATCCCTTGGAGTGTGAGGGAGGAGAGTCGCCTCAGATTTAAGAGCCCGAGGAAGAATGGGATATCCGTTTCTGAGTATGAGGTTCCTTTTTGCCAGCTAGCCAAATATGCCACTGCTATTATCCCTGATGAGACTGAGAGGGTTCACCATTTCATGAGAAGTTTGACTTATTCTATCAGGCAATTGGTATTCTGGGTATCTAGAGATAGAGCTTCCTTTCATTCAGTAGTTAGTGCCACCAAAGAGGTAGAGTTGATGAAGAAGGAAGAGTTCGGGGACCCCTAGAGGGCTCGTTCTTTTGGGCAGTTTTTGGGTACCTCATCTAGAGGTAGTGGTTCCTTTCAGCATAGAGGGTCGGTTCATGCCTCTATGCCAGCATTTAAGAGAGGATAAGGTTATCGTGGTTTATATAGTTTGGGTCAGGGTTCATCTAATTCACAACATAGGCCTGTGGGTCGAGGTGGTTACAATATCCCTCCTATTTCTCCATATTAGCCTTCTCTTCCGAGATAGTGTTTTGGGTGTGGATCCCTGGATCATATGGTTTGACAGTGCCCCATGCAGACTTATTCAAGTTTACATTATACTTACACAGCAACTCTAGTCAAAGGTCTGGCGCCACCAGTTAGAGGTTCAACCCAACCGACCCAGGGTCATGGTAGGGGTCAATCCGATAGAGGCGGTCGTACCAAAAGTAGAGAAGTGGGTGATGCCTTAACACAACAAGGTAGTAAGGGAGTTTCCCATACAGGTAGCGGATGAGGAGCTCATTGTTATGCTTTTCCAAGTAGACTTGAGGCTGAGACCTCCTATGTAGTCATCACATGTATTATTCTAGTTTGTCATCGCCCTACATCTGTGTTATTTGATCCTGGCACTACTTATTTGTATATGCCATCATATTTCTCTTCTGGGTTTGACTTGCTATGTGATTGTATGCCTATGCCCGTGCATGTTTCTACCCCAGTAGGAGAGCCCTTAATAGTGGATCAGGTGTATCAATCCTATCTTGTGTCTTCGGCGGGTTATGAGATGTGGGTGGACATGATTATTTTTGGTATGGTAGACGTCATTTTGGGTATGGATTGGCTATCTCCATATCATGCTATTCTTGATTGTTATGCCAAGATGGTGATATTAGCTATGCCTGGTAGACTGCGGATAGAGTGAAAGGGTTCGAGTGGTTCCTATCCTAGTAGGGTTATTTCTTGTATTAAGGCCAATGGTTGATCAATAGGGGCTGCTTGGCGTATTTGGCATTTATTCGCGATACTGATGTTGAGCCGCCTTCTATAGAGTCTATTCCTATGGTTCGAGAGTTTATAGATGTATTTCCTACTGATCTTCTAGGGGTTCCACCTAACATGGATATTGAATTTGCTATTGACCTCGACTCGGGCACTAAGCCCATTTCTATCTCTCATTATCATATGGCTCCAGCTGAGTTGAAGGAGCAGCTTCAGGATCTGTTGAGTAAGGGGTTTATTTGCCCTAGTGTTTTGCCATGGGATGCCCCGATGTTATTTGTGAAGAAGAAGGACGGGTCTATGAGGATGTGTATCGACTATAGGCAGTTAAATAAGGTGACTGTCAAGAACAAGTACCCTCTTTCCCATATTAATGATTTGTTCGATCATCTCTAAGGAGCGGCCTTATTCACTAAGATTGATTTGAGATCCGGGTATCATCAGTTGAAGATTCAACCTTCAGATATCCCCAAGACAACCTTTTAGACCAGGTATGACCACTATGAGTTCCTTGTTATATCTTTCAGGCTGACTAAAGCCCCAGTAGCATTTATGGAGTTTGTAAATGGGGTGTTCTGTCCGTATCTGTATTCCTTCGTGATTGTCTTCATTGATGATATCTTAGCTTACTCCAAGACTGAGGCATATCACGTGCAACACTTGAGGATTGTGCTCTAGAGGCTTAGGAAGGAGAAACTTTATGCCAAGTTTTTCAAGTGTGAGTTTAGGTTGAGTTCGCTGGTGATCCTAGGGCATATGGTTTCCAAGAAGGGCATTAGAGTCGATCCGTCTAAGATTAAGGCAGTCTAAGGATGGACTAGACCCATCTCCGCAATAGAGATTCGCAGTTTTGTGGGTTTGACAGGGTATTATCGCTGTTTTGTTCAGGGCTTCTCTATGATAGCAACTCAATTGACCAGGATCACTCAGAAGAATGTGGTGTTTTATTGGTCAGATGAGTGTAAGGAGAACTTCCAAAAGCTCAAGGTATTATTGACTATTGTTCTTCTGTTGTCCTTGCCTGAGGAAGGTGTCGACTTCACCGTGTATTGTAATGCATCGGGAGTAGGTTTAGGTGGAGTGTTGATGCGAAAGGGGAAGGTGATTGCCTATGCTTCGAGGCAATTGAAGGCTCATGAAAAGAATTATCCTACCTATGATTTAGAGTTAGCAGTAGTTATCTTTGTTTTGAAGTTATGGCGGCATTATTTGTATGGTGTTCATTGTGAGATATTCACCGATCATCGGAGTCTACAGTTCATCTTCAGCCAATGGGACTTGAATTTGAGGCAAATGAGGTGGGTTGAGCTTCTGAAGGATTATGATTTGACTATCCTATATCATCCCGAGAAGGCCAATGTGGTGGCCGATGCATTGAGTAGGAAGGCTTCTAGCATGGGAAGTCCTGCAGCTATTCGAGCTGAGGAGCGACCCTTGGCTAGAGATGTTTAGAGATTGGCCAATAGGTTGGTGAGATTGCAGCTTTCTGATAAGGGTCGAGTGCTTGCCTTTATAGAGACCCGCTCTTCTTTGATGGATCAGATCCGAGAGAAGCAGTTTGAGGATGATGAGTTGTGCCTCATTCGATATAAGGTGACACGAGGTGAAGCTAAGGAAGCGGTGCTGGATTCGGAGGGTGTTTTGAGGATTAAGAGTCGTATTTTTGTGCCCAAGGTGGGTGAGTTGGTCAAACTGATATTTGAGGAGGCCCATTGCACTCGATATTCTATTCATCCGGGAGCAACAAAGATGTACCATGATTTGAGTCATTATTATTGGTGGTGTGGTATAAAGAAGGAAATCGTTGAGTTTGTGTTTAAGTATTTGACATGCCAGCAGGTTAAGTGTGAGCACTAGAGACCCGAGGGTGAGTTTCATAGGATGCCCACTTAAGAGAGGATTACGATGGATTTCGTGGTGGGTTTGCCCACTACTGTGGGAGGTTTTGATTCTATTTGGGTTGTGGTCGACCGATTGACCAAATCGACTTATTTTATTCAGGTTAAGGGTAGTTTCATGGCGGATAGGTTGGTCCAGCTCTATATCACTCAGATTTTAGACTCCATGGAGTTCTTGTTTCCATTATATCAGACTGGGGCATATTGTTCACATCTTACTTCTGGGAGGCTGTGCAGCGTGGATTGGGGATGGACAGACAGTCTGAGAGGACTATTCAGGTACTAGAGGATATGCTACGGGCATGTGTTATTAATTTTGGTGCTCGGTTGGATCAACACTTTCCCTTGGTGGAGTTCGCTTACAACAACAATTACCATTCTAGCATCCATATGGCCTCTTTTGAGGCCTTGTATGGCTGGAGATGTAGATCACCTATTGGTTGGTTTGATTTTGTGGCGGTGGATAGCCTAGACACTGATTTGCTTTGAGATGCCATGGAGCAGGTTTGGTTGATTCAGGATAGGTTGTTGACAACTCAGAGTTGCCAAATGAGCTATACTGACAGGCGGGTTAGACGTTGGTGTTCATGGTTGGTGACCAAGTATGGTTAAGGGTCTGACCCTTAAAGGGTGTCATAAGGGTTGGGAGAAAGGGCAGGCTCAACCCTAGGTTTATTGGCCCTTTTGAGATCTTTGATCGAGTGGAAGAGGTGGCCTACAGACTTTCCTTGCCACCTAGTCTCTCTTCTGTACATCCAGTATTTCATGTCTCGATGCTACGACGCTACATTCTGGATGATTCTCATGTGATTTCCCATAATTTGGTGGAGAGTCCAGATTTGACATATGAGGATGAGCGTGTGGTTATTTTAGATAGGCATGTCAGGAAAGTGAGGACTAAGGAGATAGCTTCAGTGAAGGTCTAGTGGCGGCATCGGTCCATAGGAAAGGCTACTTGGGAGTCAGAGTCAGACATGCGGGCTCGTTACCCCCATCTTCTTGGGATATGTCATTTGCTTTATGTTCGAGGACGAATATGGTTTTTAGTAATTGATGATGTAATGACCTTGAAGGTCATTTTTGACATTTTTGATAAATTACCATTTTACCCCTCTTGTTAGTTCCTCGAGTCACTTTGTTTGGGTTTGAAAGTTAGTTTTTGGAAATCTTGTGAAAAGTTAAAGTTTTGCTTGAGAAATGAATTTTAAAGGTTTGAGTTGTCAAAATTTGAGCTTTGGAGTCATTCGGAGTTTTGAGTCTTGGAATGGAATTTCGTCGATTCCTTCAGCTCCGGAATGTGGAAATTGGTCTAGAAGAGCTGTCGGAATTAGATTTGGTGTTAAAACATGGAATTTAGGTCTGAAGTTGGAAATTGTGTTAAAGTTGGTTCAAGTTTGACTTTGTTCAATATTTGAAGTTCGGGTACTCGGATTGGATTTATGATGGTTTTAATGGTTTCAAGATGTGATTCTAACACTAGAAATGACTTCTTTATAATTTTTAGAAGTGGGTATTGGATATTTCAAGTATTGAAACTAGTTTAGTTGCGACTTATCATATTTTGGGTCGAGGAGGCCTCAAATTCAAATTCCGATGATTTACTTGAGTCCGAAATATTGAATTTGGTAGAGTTGCATATATGATTTTTGTGCATGAGATTCTGAATAAATTCCGAGAATGTATTCCGTGATTTTCAAACTTGCCAAAATTTGCTATCTGGGTCTGGTGATTCCCTCTTCGTATTCGCGACACACTCTCCGCGTTCGCAGAGTGTGACATTTTCGACGAGTCGCATTCGAGGAGAGTACAAAGTCCTTTCTCTGCATTCACAGAAGGTGGTCTGCATTTGTGGAGGTATGTCTCCGCGTTCGCGGAGTAAGTTTCCACGTTCGCGGAGAACAAATTTGACCTGAACAGTGTCTTTTCTAAAAAGGTGGGATTAGGGCTAAATTCCTCCATTCCATGAAAAATTTGCATAAAACAGATATAGTACTAATCTCATAATATTATAATTCTGATAATCTAATAAACATAATGAGTAGCTCCTAAATCATGATTTAAAATTGAGAATAACTGAAGATACTTTATTCGAAAGCATCAAAATCATGATAACTGATAAATATTTGAAAGACGCTTTGTCTAAAGTATCTAAAATCATGGAAATTTGATAATCATAAACATGCATGTGAAATAACATAATTCTAGGTCATGAAAATACTTGTATACATGTGGATTCATGAAAATACCATTAGAAATTTGTAATTCTAATTGAAATAATGCAATTAGAAATCATACTTGAAGAATAACTGAGATTCAATAATAACCCATAAAGATGATAAAAATCCTAGGTTGGGAGAGTCCATAAACTTGAGAATTTAGAGTTTCTTTGGGACTCAATGGGTGGAAGGAAACCCATTGATAAAATCCTACATACCTAGAGTAGAAAACCATGGATCAATTCCTTCAATAGAGGCTTGAATCTTGGAACCTTAGTTCTTGCCTTGAGAGAAAACTTGAGAGAGAAGAAACTTGATTAGGGAGAGTTATAAGAGAATGAGAGGTTAGGGTCCTTAGAAATCACTTAAACTCACTTAAATTAGTCCAAAACGTCATAGTATAGGGATTAAAAGAATGGGAAATGACCAACAAAACCTCGAATTAAAAATCTATCGGAGGCATCTATAGACGACATCTACGGTCCGTGGTCCATCTACGAACCATAGGATACTATTCGTAGAAATCAGAGGAAAAATACCGAGTCTCTGAAATTTCAATCTATGGGACCTAATTATGGACCGTAGTTCAAACTATAACCCACTCTGTTCATCCGTAGAATGATAGTACTGAAACACTAAGGCTTTAAAGATGGATCTATGAGACCCATCTATGGTCCGTAGATCTATATATGATCCATAAAAAAAAGATTCATAACTATAGGAAGGATTTTGAGGTTTTGAAGTTTTAAACCATAAGACACCAACAAAAGCCCGTAATTCTAAATACGACCCGTATTGGCATTCATAGAACCAAATATACTGAAATGTCAATTTCCTTAAGATGGGTATATGATATCCATGATCCGTATAAGTATCTACGAAATGTAAAAATTCCTTTTGTCTTGTACAGTCTAATTTTTCAATTCTCTAAAGTTTGATCTATGACTAGAATCTACGATATGTAAAAGATTCTACGAGCCGCAACTTAGCTCGTAAGTCTCAAACCTGATGTCTGCTTTTCTAAAATCTTGTCTACAGATGGTTTCCACGAGTTGTAGTTCCATTTATGGCCGGTAAACCTCATCCATAAATCCCTAAAAATTTTAGACTTTTAGATTTCCTAATCTATACAAGTCTTGATCTAGTCTAGGAACTTCTGAGGTGTTACAATATCTCCCCTTTAGGAATATTCATCTTTGAATAATAAGATTGAAAAGAGTAGGGAAAGAATCCGCAACCCAATACTAAAAAGTTAAACATGGAAATTGATGGAGTAACTTACTCCGAGCTAAAACATGAATATTGAACTAATTTCATGAACATGCATGCATACTAAAACATAGGAATAACGGAATGACATGAATATAACTAAGCGTTATGAATCTGAGTAAAATGATGAGAAACTATTACCTCACTCTAAGATTGAACTGGAAGAAAAAAGATGAGGGTATTTGGCCAACATGCTTTGACATCCCAAGTAGCTTTCTCAACTAATTGATTCCTCCAAAGAACTTTCACTGAAACAACTTCTTTATTCCTCAACTTACGACCAGACGGTCTAAAAATCTCAACTGGACCTCTTCATAAGATAGATTTTCCTTTACACTAACAATCTTTAAAGGCACAACTGATTTGGATCACCAATACACTTCTTCAATAAGGACATGTAAAACATTGGATGCATTGATTCTAATTCTGCGGGCAAATCCTACTCATAGGTCACTTTGCCAAAATGCTTCAAAATATGATAAAGTCCAATATATCTCGGACTAAGCTTTTATTTCTTACCAAATCTCATCACATCTTTTATAGGTGATATTTTCAAATAAATCCAATCATCAACTTCGAATTTAAGCTCTCTTCTTCTTACATAAACATAGGATTTCTATCTATTTTGAGCAGTTCTTAATCTCTCTCTAATAAGTCAAAATTTCTTCGTAGCCTCATTAACTGACTCGGGCCGTATCAAAGCCACTTCACCATTATTTAACCATCTTATATGTGACTTACACCTCCTACTATAGAGCGCTTCAAATTCAGCCATCTAAATACTAGAGTGGTAACTATTGTTATAAGTAAACTCGATCAAAGGCAAATGATCATCTCAATTATTTTTGAAGTCAATTACACAAGATCTCAAAATATCCTCCAATATCTGAATAGTTCTTTTGGCTTGGCCATCTGTCAGTCCATGAAAAGTTGTACTGAGCTTAACTTGAGTACAAGGTCTTTCTGAAGTGATCTCTAAAAGTGAGATGTGCACTAGGTACCTATGTTATAGATGATGGATAATGAAACCCCATGAAATTTACAATCTCATAAATATAAAGTCTAGCATAATCCTCAGATGAATAAGAAGTCTTAACTTGAAGCAAAAGTGCCAACTTAGTCATTCAATCTACAATCACCCTTCATGTTGTCGATGCATACGAGGCAAACCTGTAATAAAGTCCATATTTAAATCTTCCCACTTCCAAGTAGGAATATCAATATTCTGAGCCATGCTACTTGGTTTTTTATGTTCAACCTTAACTTATTGGAAATTTGGACACGTAGCCACAAACTCTATGATATCTTTCTTCATGTCATTCCACCAATAAACTTTTCGTAGTTGACTATACATCTTAGTGACTCTTGATGAATAGAATATCGAGAATTGTGGGCATCTACTAAAATTTACTGACTCAAACCATCATCTGGAATACATAGATGGCCTGGATATCGAAGCACACCATCTTCTTCTTGGGTAAATCTTCAATGGTCTTTTTAAGAACCGTTTCCTTTAGTTCAATCAAGATTGGATCCTTATTTTGCTTTGCCTTTACATCCATCATAAGAGACATTCTGAATAACAACTCGACCATTTTTTGAATGCATCAAACAAACACCCAAATAAGCAAGTCTGTGAACATAGCGAACTAACTCTTTTTTTTCATCATCAACATGAACAACACTGCCTATAAACAATCTATTAAGAGCATCTGCCACAATATTTGCTTTACACGGATGGTATAAAATACTCATATCATAATTCTTCAATAATTCAGGCCACATTCTTTAGCGAAGATTCAAATCTTTTTGATTAAACACATATTGAAGATTTTTATGATTGGTAAACACATCCACATGAAATGCCTTCGAATCTTCAAGGAAAAAATCACCACCGTCAACTCAAGATCATTAGTCAGATAGTTCTTCTCATAAACTTTGAGTTTCCTAGAAGCATAAGCTAAGACCATACCATGTTGTATCAACACACAACCAAGACAAATTCTAAAAACATCACAATACACAACAAAACTATCTAAACCATCTGGTAGAGTCAAAACTGGCGTTGTAGTAAGTTAAGTCTTTAACTCATGAAAACTCTTCTCGCAAGCATCAGCCTACTATAACTTGACCTTTTTTAGTCAACTTGTTCAAAGGAGAAGCAATAAAGGAAAACCATTCCACAAAATTATCTATAGTAACTAGATAAACCCAAGAAACTCCTAATATCTAAGAGAGAAAGAGGTCTAGGCCACTTCTTAACCATCTTGGTCTTATGAGGACCAACCTAAATGTTCTTTCTAGAAACAAAGTGGTCAAGAAAAGCTACTGACCTCAACCAAAATTTACACTTACTGAATTTAGTAAACAACTAATGGTCCTTAAGAATCCGCAAGACAATCTTCAAATGGCCTGCATGCTCATCCTCACTCCAAGAATAAATCAAGATATCATCTATGAAGACAATGATGAACATATTTAAATATTATTTGAATAACATGTTCATCAAATCTATAAAAGCTGCAGGAGCATTTGTTAGTCTAAAAGACATAACCAAAAATTTATAGTAACCATATCTAGTCCTAAAAGTTGTCTTTGAAATATTACATTCTCCGACTATGAGTCGGTGATAACCTAATCTGAGGTTAATCTTTGAGAATAAACTCATACCCTGAAGTTGATCGAACAAGTCATTAATTTTTGGGATTGGAAACTATTCTTTATTATGAACTTGTTCAATGAACGATAATCTATGCACATTCTAAGAGACCATCTTTCTTACATAAGAAGAGAATTGGAGCGCCCTATGGAGAGATATTGGGTCTGATGAAAACTTTATCTAGAAGGTCCTTTGTTGATCTTTTAGCTCCTTAATCTCAGCTAGAGCCATTTTGTCAGAAGGGATAGAGATAGGCTAGGTATTTGAACAAAGGTCTATTTCAAAGTCAATTTTCCTTTTGAAAGGTCATGAGAAGAACTACCTGACTCATGATCTTTCGTTGACGGTAGTAGTTTTTACCTTGAAGCTTGGGAGATATTTCATGTGGAAGTGTTCGTCAATCATAAGAGTCTTCAATATGCGTTTAATCAAAATGATTTGAATCTTCACCAAAAGAGGCAGCTTTAATTATTGAAGGATTATGGTATGAGTATTTTATATTATACAGGTAAAGCTAATATTATGGAAGATGCTCTTAGTAGATTGTCCATGGACAGTGCTGCTCATGTTGAGGATGAGAAAAAGGAGTTAGTTTGCTATGTTCATATATTTGCTCATTTGAGAGTTCATTTGATGCATTCAAAAGATGGTGGACATGTTGTTTATAATGGTTAAGAATGTCTCTTGTAATGGATGTTAAGGCAAAGAAAAATAAGGATCCAATCTTGGTTTAACTAAAGGAAACAGTTCTTAACAAGACCATTGAGGATTTCTCCCAAGAGAGAGATGATGTGTTTCGATATTAGGGTCGGTTGTGTGTTCCCGATATTGATGGTTTGAGTCAGCAAATTCTAGCAAAAGCCTATAGTTCTCAATATTCTATTCACCTGGGATCCACTATGATGTATCATGACCTACGAGAAGTTTATTGGTGGAATGACATAGAGAAGGATATTGCGGGCTTTGTGGTTAAGTGTCTGAATTGATAACAAGTGAAGGTTAAATATCAGAAATAAGGTGGTATGGCTCAGAAGAATAATATTCCTACTTGGAAGTGGGAAGCTTTTAATATCAACTTTATTATAGGTTTGCCTTGTATGCGTCGATAGTTTTATTCTATATGAATGATTATAGATCAGATGACTAAGTCAACACATTTTCTTCTGGTTAGGACTTTCTATTCACCCGAGGACTATGATAGGATTCACATTCAAGAGATGGTGAAATTGCACGGTATTTCACTATCCATCATTTCTGACAGAGGTACTTAGTTCACATCTCACTTTTGGAGATCATTTCAGAAGGTCATTGGTACTTAGATTAATCTTAGTAAAGCTTTTCATCTACATGCTAATGCCTAGGGAGAAAGGATTATTCAGACTTTGGAGTATATGTTGAGAGTTTTTGTGATCAACTTTAAAGGTAATTAGGATGGTCATTTTCCTTAGATTGAGTTTGCTTATAATAATAATTATCACTCGAGCATTCAGATGACTCATTTTGAAGTTCTCTATGGTAGAAGGTGTAGGTCTTCTACTGATTGGTTTGAAGTTGGTGAGGTTGCTTTGTATAGGGTCTGAGTTAGTTCATGAGGCTATGGAAAATTTTTGACTCATTAAAGAAAGGTTGAGAACTACCTAGAGTAGGAATAAATCTTATGCGGATATGAGGAAAAGAGAGCTTGAATTTAAAATTGATGATTGAGTTTATTTGAAAATCTCACCTTTGAAGGGTATGATGAGGTTTCATAAGAAAGGGAAGCTCAGTCCTAGATATGTTGTCCCTTATCAGTTTTTAAGGCATTTTGGAAAGGTGGACTATGAGTTGAATTTGCCCTCAAAGTTAGAATCAATATATCTAGTATTTCATTTGTCCTTGTTGAAGAAGTGCACTAGTAATCCAACCCCAGTTGTGCCTTTAGCGAGTGTTGGTGTTAAGAAAAATCTCTCTTATGAAGAGGTCCCAGTTAAGATTCTAGACCATCAGGTTCATATGTTGAGGAATAAAGAAGTTTCTTTAGTGAAAGTTATTTGGAGGAATCAGTTAGTTGAGTATGCTACTTGAGAGGCCAAAGCCAATATGATGTCCATGTATCACTATCTCTTTCCCTCTGCTTTGTTTTCAATTTAAGGCATTTGTTCCTCTTGTATACTCTTTCGATTTCATATATTTTAACTATTCTCATGTTTCCATATGCATGCATGTTCATGAAATCCATTTTAAAGTTCATGTTTTAACTTGGAGTCGATTACTCCTCTGTTTTATGCATTTTGATGTGTTTACATTCATGTTGAATTGTTAGATATTTTTCCCTCCTCTATTCATGATTAGTTGAATCTCATTCGAAGAAGATATTACCAAGGGGGATATATTGTAACACCTCGGAAGTGTAAAAGTTATTGAAAGTTGAAAAGTTGTAGAAATGTTGTTGGTGTAGTGATCTACGAGCCCACTGTATGGGCCATAATTGGTTCCATGGTTCGTGGAAGCCAGTCGTCATGGACACATAAGATTTCAGAACTTTGGGTTAATAGTTACGAGGGTGGTCTACGAGTTGTAATTCACTCTATAATTCCTAGATACCAATCGTAGATTAGATTTAAAGACTTGGAAAAATTAGCTTGATTAGTACGAAAGAAATTATGGAACATGGATTGATGTACGGATCATGGAATGTCTCATGGAGCGAATCACAAAAACTTCAAAAATGTCAAGACTCAGAACTTTGTACGAGCCAATAGTACGTCTCGTAGATGGAACTAAAAGTCGAAGTTGGTCTCATGGACTTGACTTTAAAAACTTGTGATTTTAGTACCTGTATTATATGAGAGGTATTTACTGGTTGTATATGAGGTTCATGGCTTGTTCTTTAGAGTTTTGGTAATTTCAGTAATTGGGATTCTACGAGTTATCAGCACGGTCAATAGAATTTCTATTGGTCATAAAAGGGTGTCATGGTTCGAAGATTAGAAACTCAAGATAACTACCTAGCTTTCTAAGGATGGACTTTTACAGGTATTATAACTTTCTACAATTCGTAGATGCACCTGTAGAACCTGCCCGACAGTTATTTTCTCAAGGTTAACTAGGTCTTTTCCTACTCCTTTAATTTCTATACTATGTCATTTCTACCCTATTTTAAGGACCTATAACTAACTCTAAGACTCAAACCCTTCCTATTCACTCGTATTCTCTCAAAACCCCAAGTCTTCTACCCAAGGTTTTCTCTTAAGGTGATTCTAGGATTCTTCAACCTTCAAGTCACCTTTTCCAAGTTCAAGCTAGGGTTTCATAAATGTATGTGGAAAATTCATCAATGGGTCTGTCTTCACCCATTAAGTCTTAAATAAACCTCAAATTCTCCTTTATGATTCCTACCCAAATTCTAGAGTTTCATGATTTTGTATGGCTACAATTAATTTAAAGCTTTTTCATCTTTGTTGATCTTATTATGCATGATTTGACCATAATTATATTAGTTTCAATTATCTTTACATGAACCTATGCTATACAAGTGATTTTGATATGTAATCAAGTTTTGATGATATGCATGCATTATGAATTGAAGAGATTATGATTCAAGGATACTTTAAAAAAAGTGTCAACTTGAGTTTATGAAATTATGTTGCTTCCGATTGAAGTATTCTATTTATGAAATATTATCATGCTTTTGATTAAGTGTCTCTTATGAATTGATTATGTTATGAAATCATGATATTTTAAAGGAACTATTCTTATGATTATGAGTCTTCACAAATGATTTGGTATTATTATATTCTTATCATTTCAAAGAATAAGAATATAAATAGGATATGATTATATGTGTTTTCCATTGGCAGTTTACTTAGCACCGAGTTGGACTAATGGCAATTACCCAGGTTCTAGAACTACGTCCCCTCATAGGATTGTCCCGAAGAGACATTAGCTAGTGGATCCACCTAAGCTTAATATTATGGTCCTTATCATGACAAGTAGGACTCTTTTTTTACTGTAGGAACAGTACATTGAACTTCATGTTATAGTTCATACGGTTTATGTCAGTTAACGGTATCTTCCACAACATTTTATAATTTTCAAAATATTGCATTGATCTTCTATTAAGTTTTATGAACTCAACTTATCAGATTATGTCATGATGTACTTGGTAATTGCATTAGCATATTTTTAGACTTATCATGTTATTATGTTATGTTTATGCATATTCCTCATACTCATTACATTACATAGTACTAACCACATACTTTTGCTTATATTATCTCATAATAAAGGTTCTAATGTTTTCCATTAGGCCCATGGTTAGTACAAGATCTTATTAGCTTTACACTACTTTGGTGAGTCCTCATAGTTTGGGGACATGTCACTTATGAGTTCTAATGTTCATTTAAAACTATACTTCAGTTTTCAGATTGTTCGAGTGAGCTAGGGACATGTCTAAGCAACTCACTTATGTTTAGAGGCTATTTCAAACATTAGTATTTTCGCATATGTTGAGTTGTACTCAATTTTCCTATTATGCTATGTCAGACTATGTTCAGAATTTCTTCCGCTTTCATGTTATTTCAATTATATATGTTATCTTTATGCCATGTGGTTAGATTGGATCTTTCGGAACTCTAGGTACCATATCACATCTAAGGGATAGTCTTGGGTCATGATAGAGAGCGACCACTACCCCATGATCTCTGATGAAAGTAGTCAACACTATCTGCCTGAGCCTTTTTATCCCTAGCACTCTTCTTAAGCTTCTCTTCCTCAATCGTTTGAGAAGGGGTCATCAGACGGGAGATACCTATCTCTTTGATCAATATAGCAGTTCTACACTTTTTCTCCACCATCTCAGAAAATTAGAGACAAACTTACTCATGCGGAATCTAGAGTCGGCCCCGAAGCATACTTTGAAAGTTGGATGAACTTCAAAGATTACTCCATGATAAACATATTACCTTGCTTCAATTTTATGAAACTTTGAACCTTAGCTTCCTTAACTCAAGAGGAAAGAACCTATCCAAAAAAGTACAGTCAAACTTGTCCTAATTAGTAGGACCTGCATCATCAGACATATTATCCTTCCATTATTTGTACCAAATTTGAGCCACTCCCCTTAACTGATAAATGGCTAACCCAACACCCTCAATCAGCGTGACACCCATAATCTTGGTGATTTTCTTGATACCCTCTAGGAACTCTTGTGGACCCTCATCCATCTTAGAACCATAAAACTGTGAAGGGTTCATCCAAATAAAGTCATATACTCAAGTAGTAGCCATATTAGAATTAGGGTTTTCTGAGGCCACAATCTCCCATTTGGCCTGAGAATTCATGGCTTAAGATAGCACATGAAAAGTAGCCCTAAGCTCAGCGTGAGACACTTGTTCAGCCAAAGAGCCCTCGGGGGATGGAGGTGTTTGTTGCTCCATATTCTGATTCCTTCTGATGTAAGCTCTTATTTGAGGCATGATGTTGTAGAGCAAGAGTTAGAAGGAAATTGTATAGAGTTTCACTCTATCGCACAACTGAGAGTATGAAAGATGTAAAGTATTTCTTAAAATGTTTCATAGCTTCTCATTCATAGATATGTCGCACTTCATACTCATGAATAAGACTCTACTGAACGCAGCTTTTAGACACCCTAAGATACTTAGACCTAAGACACAACCCGAGACTACCCCCAGGTCGCGACATGGTGCTTAGAGCCACAAGTGACTCCAAGCTAACCTCATGGCATGTAATGACATTAATATTAACAAACAACAACTGAAAAGTGGAAGACAATCGTGAAAAGTCTAATAATAGTCTAACATATCAAAAGACAATATCTGAAGACACATATGCAAAATCTAATTGTTGTATGAAAGCCTCAACTACATATTTGAATTGTTAGGACAAGCCCCTAGCTCATCCCAAAATCTGAAATTGTGAAGTAATACTAAAAATGAATATAAGATCATCCTCGGAGAATGAGGATTGACACTCAATTTTGGCTCCATATAATAATAATAATAAATAAATAATAAAGCTTTCATAAAAAATATGAATTTTTTTTATAAAACTTTCTCATTTCATTTGGCGAATTTATTTCATAAATATTATTTCTTATATAAATAAAAAAATAAAAAATGTAAATATGTAAATATTTGCTACGTGTTTTTATCATTTTTGAGAAATTTATACCAAATAAATATCGCTCATTTTTTGATTAAATACGTTTTCTATTGTTAAAATAAATATTTTTCATATATTATCCGAAATTAGGAAGCCTAATTAATTAGTTACTAACTTTTTATAAAAAAAAACTTCTCAATTTTTAATTTGAAACTTGTAACTTCTAAGAATTGGAATTTAAGTAAAGTTTAAAGTTTAAGTTCAAACAATAGGAACTTTAAATTTAATTTAATATTAGGATAAAGTGAAAAAATTAAATTTTAATTGAGTCATAGTGATGACTCATTTTCAAAAAATAAGGGAACTTAATTTGTTCCTTCTTTTTGGGGCCACACTTAATATATTACAATTAAGGCACCAAAAGACATTTTCATACTTTTTTAAATTACATTTTTTAAAGATGATAGTGGTGTTAAATTATGGATTAGCGTCCACATATAATAATAATAGAAAAGGCTAAGTTGAAATAATATTTTTGACCATTAAAACTTGTCTATTACTAGCTTTACCCCATACACCATACCCCACGCTCCTCACCTTTCTTCTTCCTACACTACACCCTCCTCACCTTTCTCTCTTCCCCAAAAAGAACCCAAATTTCAATGGTTACTCCCACATTTTCAAAAAAAAAAAGACCCATGCCTTCATTTACTTCTCCTTTCAATTCATAGAAAATCCACCTACCGTTATCGCCAGAATTTTCGCTCAAATAACTGGTCAAAGACGAAGAAAAATGTAAGATTTGTGAAATCTTTTCTCACCTTCTCTCTGATTTGCCACATAAATGCCTTCATTTTTCAGTTCAAATTCATATTTTCAAGTCCAAATTTCTCCTATAATTAAAGAAAAGTTTTTCCACCAAAGGATGATAAAAAAATAGAGAGAAATTGACATCCAAGAATTCACCCAGAAACTTGATTCAAAAATGATAGCAATTTTTGTTTTTAGATTTACTCTCCTTCCTTTCTTGTGTCTTTTGTTTTCAAGTTGTGAGTTAAAATTCGATTTCGAGTTCTTGATTGAAATATTTAGACTTCAAAGCCCTAGTTTGCTACTCAACACAAGAGCCGGGCAGGATCTGTTCTTTCATAATGTGTAGAGTTATAGTCACATTGTCCTTTGAAATTATACTTAAAACATGATATTGTTCAAGTATATGTGATAGGGTTTAGGCATTGTTTTTCCAACTTGTGATTGAGGACATTTTTGGCATGTTACGACTAGTTTCTACCTACATGTGTGTTATGTCTAACCTCTTGTTCATTGTTTTTCTTTTCTTGTAGCATCATATCTACAATCTATGTATTTCATCACAAGTTTTTCTTATAAGCTAACTATCATTATTTATTTAATCTATCTGGAATTAAGACGCTACTTTTAATCTCTTTTTCCTTTCTTTTGTTACATGTACACGTGGGAGCACATTTGGAGTTAAGATATGACTCCATCTCTGATCAAATCAGATTTGTGCTCGTCACTCACTTTGATCGTGTCTAGCAGCCCATTGAATCGTTAGTGTTTGCTCTTGTTTATTCTTGGGAATTTACAGAATCTATTTAGGTGTATTGGTGAACCTAATCCACTTTCTCCCATGCTCCTTTCAATGTCGGGGTTATTGTAATCATTAGGTTTAGACACACGTAGAATATTACTACTATTATTTGTTTCAATTATCTTCTGCCAGCAGCTTTTTTTGTTGTTGCCACCTTTCTATTCAAAATAAGTGTCCAGAACACATAATTAAAAGGGTTAAAAGTGCAAATTTTTGGGGTTAATATTACCTTTTAAGTGCTTTTAAGTATAGCAAGTTGAGTATTAAAAAAATATTTTTTTGATAACTTTAAATCGGTAGATAAATATCTTCTTTAAGGTATAATATGGTTTATATTTTACTGAATATTTGACTTCCTTAGCCCCTAAGAAATCATTGTTAAACTAATTATGTGAAAATATTTTTTCCTAAAATGAATGTAGATAGTTCAAAAATAGGATGCGACAGCTTGACAACTCTGCTGTGAAAACCCCATGTACTTAGCATTTAGATTTTAAACTTTGCAAAATTTAGTTTTAGAATAAAGGAATATTTGTTTGTTATTTGTAGATTATATGCTTTGATTATTTCTTTATAATTTATTATATCACTCAATTTATTCTATCACTCTTCATTTGAAAGGACACAAGTCAAATCCAAACTTGTGCTCCTTATTTGTTAGAAAATACTACATGTTACTGCTTTCCTTACATTGTCATTTGCACTTTCTATAGAGTCCTTGGCCGTACACAAACACACACTGAACACGCGAGGGGTGTAATGCACTCCTCCAAAAATTTCTTGGATTCCTTAGTTTCAGAGTTGGTGCAATTAGTTTAGTGCACTTTCTCGCAATCTTTCAGTCCCACTCTTAATCATTTTAGAAAATATCCTACTTCAAAAATAGGACATTTTGCATACACTTTAGGGGGGACAATATAAGGTATTGTCACTGCATTTAGGGAGCCACCCTCATGTCAACAGGTTTCTCTTTAAAATCCAAAGACATATATATATGTGAAAATAATTGATTGATCCAAGTATTAAAGTCGTAAGAGATTCAGGACATTAGAACTAACTACCTTCTTTCCAGATGAAAATCAACCAAAACCTCCCTAACATTTGAATGATGACTAAGGTTCCTAAGATTTTGAAAGATTGGTGGAAAAACATCCGGGTGGCAGGCGGAAATGAAATTCTACCGCATTTGGGATCACTAACGGATTTGCTGAATATAAAGGCAAAAAAGTTGCTCATCACGCTAATGATTGAATTTTGGCAACCAACAACAACAATCTTCCAATTCATAGATTTTGAAATCACGCCGACACTTGAAGAAATAAGTCAGATTATTGATTTTCCACTGGCTGGCAGAGTACCTTTAGCCCCACGCACCACATCAGGAATGGTTCTCTCAACTCTTTGGGGTTGATAGTGGGTTCGAGTTTGCAAAAAGTTGAGGAAGGATGGGTAGGCTAGATTATCTATTTAAAAGATTCAGCCGTTGAGAGAGCTATGATAGGTTCCACCAAGAATTCTTCATATTAAGAGCTGATTGGGAAAGGTTCAAGTCTATTGTCTTCGTGGTAGTGTTTTTGGGAATCATGGTCTTCTTAAAGCGAAGAGATTACGTCAACATTAACCTTCTGTCTATGGCCATTTACCTGTTCAGAGGACCTATTAGAGTAATCATTGAACCTATGATCTTGGAAGAAATACTTCGATCGTTATCCCTCTATTCTAGAGTACATGACCACTTCAGGGGCTATAACCTATTGCTACAAATTTGGATGTTCGAGCACTTTTATCAAAGGCAAAAAGACAATGATGCTCAAGAAAATCTACACAACAAGATTAGGATTCATGACGAAAGGTTGAGCATATGGGGTGCTCCAAACAATAAAGAAGGGTGGCGTTTTTTCCTGACCCATCTCAGAGGGGATCGTATCTAATGGATATTACCGTGGATCCATGGCCGAGATTTTTTGAGAACAAACCACACCTAATTCTTAGAGCTAATTAGGTTGGAAGGCTTCCAGCCTTACGCACCTTTGAGAGTCCTTCGACAGTTTGGGATAACCAAGGCGTTCTTCTGTGGTCAAACATGGCTCTAACGAAGGTCAATTATGAGGGAAGAGTTCCAATTGAAAGGATCACTGCATTGATACGAGAGTGGTATGATATTTCTGACCTAGGCATGGGGGTTGAGTCATGGCGCACCACGGAGTATAATGCTTGGTTTACAATAGGAGGAGTTCTCTCAAGGCCTAGCTATGTCGAAGTCTTGGACTTCATGGACGCACAAAGATCGGGTCAGATTAGAACGGAGTTATTAAACCTCATGCCTATCACCACAACTATGTATCACCAGGTTACCCCGCGGTCTATTGATTATCTTATATAGGCAGATAGTAATGAACCAGAGGAAGTTCTAGAAGAAGATACGGAAGAAGATCCTAGAGAGCCGATCGAGGAGATGGAAGAGAAAGATCCGAAAGAGGATCTAGAAGAAGACGCTCACTCTAAGTATGATTCTATAGGGTTTGATAAAGGAGAAGGTTCAAACCACCAGGGACTACAGAGAGACGGATCCCTAGAGTACCAGCCAGGACCTTACTATGATTTGGGAAATAAGGATGATGATTACCCAACTTGGCCCTAGACTTTCTTTATTTTCCTTTGTATTTCCCCTAGAAAAGGTCTTGCATAGCCTGTCTTAATGTGAATATACTGTTAAGGCGGTCAATTCTGGATTTACCCTAAATATATTAAAATATTAGCTCTATCCTGAATCTGGACCGTGTTAAATTTTAGATCAATTAATTATTAATATTTGCAACGTAGGTCGACTTCTAGCAAAAAGAGTCTCCATATTAGGACATGTTGGAATATTGCTAATTTGGCATATATATATGTGTGTTATATATTTGTTGTTGTATTTTTTTATCTCCCAACTAACATAGTTTCCTTTTTTTTCTTTTATTAATTCCCCAAAGAACATTGATTTGTGTCGACTTGCAAATAGGCTGACTCACGGTACACCTTCAATCAAGAGGAAAGATGACAAGTGGAGAAGAATTTAACGCTGCTGCAAACATAGTGATACCAGTAGAAAATCCTGAAGGTTCTCAAAATGTGGCCTACACTCGGAATGATGAGAAAATGGCTCACATGGCACAAGAGTTTGAGATCTTGAGGGAGGAATTGCATTAAGTGCGAGACTAGGCCAAACTTTCGACTGCTATCTTTCAAACTTTGAAGATGCCCACCTACTTTTCAAGAGCTGACTTGCCTTTTGCCGATTCACCAAGTATGCCTTAGCATGCTCCTGCTCATTATCAAGCCCCACTAGCTCATCCATATGCAATCAGGACTGTTCTTGACCTTCGTACTCAAGACTCCACCATACCTACCTACCTAACAACAAGGCAGATATTTGAGGCAAATATCATAACTCCTTGTGAGCCACATGTGCCACCAATATATGTCGTTGAAGCTCCTACTTTCATGACATCGGCTAGGGTCAAGGTCCCGTGTGAGATTGACCAATATGCAGAGATGGAGAAAGATGACTGGTTGATAGAAGATGAGTCTATAGACGCCCAACTTCACGGTCTAAGAAAGGGGTTGAAAAACTTACAAGTCCCTAGGGGGACAAAGAGCCTAGATTATGATGACTTATGCATCCACCTAGACATTGACATGTCGGTAGGATAGAAGCCACCAAAGTTTGTCATATTCGATGGAGAGGGCGACCCTCACACATATCTGAGGGCATATTGTGACAAGTTAGACAGTATAGGGAAAAATGAGAAGGTAAGAATGAAGTTGTTCATTCAAAGTCTGTCTGGAGAAGTATTGACTTGGTATATGCTCCAGATCCTCGTAAATGGTATAACTGGAAAGAAATGGCTGAAGAAGATTTCATGAATCACTTTAGATTTAATATTGAAATCACTGTGGACAGGTTCTCATTGGCCAACATACAGAAGAAACCATCTGAGGACTTCCAGGAGTATGCATGACATTGAAGAACCGAGGCTTCTAGTATTCAACCACCACTAGATAAGAGTAAGCTCTCAAAGTACTTTATATGTGCTCAAGAAGGTATCTACTTTGACAAGATGATGTCGATAATAGGCCAAAAGTTGGTAGAATTGGTCAAGATGGGGGAATTTATAGAGGAGGGAATCAAATCTGGTAAAATTCAGTCCGTGTATGCACTACAAGCTGCAAGTAAGGCCATACAATCAGGCTTCATTGGTAGCATCAAGAAGAAAAAGGCAGATATTTTAGCTGTCACTTACCATCATGGAGGACCATCCCACTAATACTCCAATAATCCTCAAATTGTTGCACATACTTCATACACTTTGTACCTAGTATATAATACCCAACCACACTACAATCTACCCCGAGCACCAGCATACCAAAATCCACCAAGACCATAAGTCCAGTACAAACACCAATCCACCAAAATAGACCAGCATATGCTCCAAGACAATGCCCAAATCTCGAAGCCAGAAATACTCGCACCTACACACCTATTGATGAACCTTATGCCTAATTGTTTGAAAGGATAATGATAGCAGGAGTGATACAACAAGTTAAAGGAAAACTCCCGATCCAATCCTTTGCAACTTTGATGGAAACAAGTGATGCGCTTACCACTCGAAAATCCAAGGACATGACACAGAAGATTGTTATGGCTTGAAGAACCAAGTAGAGTCTTTGATCAGAAGAGGAATAATAAAATGCACTCTAACACCTTTGAATGTAAATAACAACCCTTTGCCAAATAATGAGAATCAAAATTAACATTATTACCCTGGAAGAAGAGTACAACTTAGGAGAAGCCATCACGCCTGTCTAGAATGCCAAAAAAGTTACCACTGCGTCTCTAGCACAACTTGTTATCACCATCCAACTGAGAGAACCTACTGTCCAAACATATCACCTAAGAGTTGTAGTGACCATTATGGTTGATAGAAAGCCTGAGTTTGACACCAATGAAGTCATATGGGACTATAAAATAAAAGCCAAGGGCAAGATGATTGACTGTGTTATGGCTCATGGAATGAGTAGGTTGGGAAAGTGTTATGCTCCAGAGGATCGAAATCAAAAACTTCTTGGGAAGGAACAAAATCAAAAGATAAATATTGTCAATGCTGAAGTCACTAAATTTTGGAAGAAAATCCAGTCGAACGACTATTCAGACGAAGAGCAGCTGAAGAAGAAGTTGGCCCACATATCTATAATGTATTTACTAATGAGTTCTGAGGCACATATGAATGCTTTGATGGAAGTGCTAAATGGAGTTTGCATTCCAAAAAAGACCACAAGTGAAATCGTAGCTACAATAATTGGACAAATTGTGGAAGCTAAAAATCTTTCCATGATGATGAGCTACCGGCGGAAGGGACTAGACACAACAAAATACTTCATATCGTGGTCAAATGTTATGATAAGATTGTGACCCGAGTTTTGATTGATGGCAGTTCTGGATGCAATATCTATCCTTTTACAACTCTGAGATTTTTAGGCTTGAATATGGGAGATGTAGAGGAAAGTCGTGTGAAAGTTAGAGTATTTGATGGAGCGCAGAGAAGATTCATTGGAGAAATCTATCTCACATTGCAAGTGGGTCCATCATAATTCCCCATCATATTTCAAGTGATGGATGTGTCATCCAACTACAACCTATTGCTGGGAAGACCATGGGTCCACATGGACAAAGCATTTCCTTCGACTCTTCATCAGTATGTAAAGTTTTAGTGGGGTCACACAGAAGTTACCATTCATGGGAGCTCAACACCCCATCTATTCTGTCAATTCTATTCCAGTCACTGAGGAGTTAGATGGAGCCACTTTTCACACTTTAGAAATCATGCAACCTGTACGGGTTGAAAAAAAGTAGAGTCGATTAATGTGAAATTGTCAGGAGCAACGAAGATGGTTCCATTTGAGATGTTGAAATATGGGTATCAGCCTAAGATAGGGCTTAGACCCAAGTCCAATAGCATAGTTGAACCAATCTAGTTAAAGCATCAGAAAGGTACCACTAGACTCGGATATGAACATATATTGGGAGGAATCCACAATGCAGGATCAACCAAGACAACGTTTGTACCAAAACAAACTTTAATTCTAGATCAGCAACTGATGATAACATAGTAGAAGGAATAGGAAATTTGTTTGTGGCCATGATTGGAGAAGAGGAAGATATGGAACTCAGCAAATTGACCATCCTTGATTCTAAGCCCGAAGAAAGCTTGCAGAATTGGACCATCAGTCCGTCCCTATTTCGACAAGAGTCCTGGTAGTATGGAAAATAGTTTTGTATTTTTAAATTTGCATGATCAAAGTTGAGGCTTGAATCATGCTTGATCCCTTGTTGACGCTTGCTTTTTCTAAAAACGTTAGAACGTTTTTAAATAAAAGTCTTTAGTTTCTTTAAAATTGTCTCATTATTTTACCTACGTATTTATTTTGCTTACCTTTTATACTTTTTAGCACTCATATTAATAAAAATCCTAGTTCAATGGTTATGACATGTAACAAATCCACCAAGCAAAGTAAAAATAATGAGCAAGATCATGAAGAAATATGATGAAAGCATGATGCCTGAAAACCTACCACAGGAGATCGAGCAACTCAAAAGTCAGAAGAAACCTAATATGGATGAAATAGAGGTTGTCAACTTAGGAGATGAGGAAACTGTGAAGGAAACGCAAATTAGAATACATTTGGAGGCTGAAAGAAAAAAAGAGTTAATAGAATTGCTTAAGCAGCATGTCGACATATTTGCTTGGTCTTACGATGATATTCTAGGGTTAAGCACTGATATCGTCTCACACAGATTACCCATTGAGTCTAAGGATCAAAGAGGAGGTAACCAAGTAGATTAAGGCGAACGTAGTAAGGGTTACAAATTACCCCACTTAGTTGGCCAATATAGTACCAATGCAAAAAAAGGATGGGAAAATCAGAATATGTATGGACTATCGAGATCTCAACAGACCTAGTTGTAAGAATGATTTTCCTATCCAAAATATTCATATGCTCATTGATATGTGTGCAAAACATGAGTTGCAATCATTTATCAATTGCTTTGCGGGATATCACCAGATACTAATGAATGAAGATGATGCAAAAAAGATAGCATTTATCACTCTATGGGGAGTGTATTGCTATACAGTAATGCCATTTGGTCTAAAAAATACTGGTGCAACCTACATGAGGGCCATGACTGCTCTTTTTCATGATATGATCCACAAAGAGATTGAAGTATATGTAGAAGATATCATTATCAAATCCAAGAGGAGTTTGGACCGCCTAGATGATTTGCGAAAATTCTTTGAGAGGTTGCGAAAGTATAATCTAAAATTGAATCCAGAAAAATATGCATTTGGAGTACTTACAGGAAAACTGTTAGGATTCATTATTAGCAGGAGAGGCATAGAGTTAGATCCCTCAAATATCGAAGTAATTCAAGAATTACCTCCCCCCAAGACCAAGAAGGATGTGATAAATTTTTTGGGAAGAATTAACTATATCAGTCGGTTCATAGCATAATCCATGATAATTTGTGAGCCATATTTAAATTATTGAAGGACACTGCAACAAAATGGATGGAGGAATGTCAAAAGGCTTTTGATAAAATCAAAGAATACTTGTCCAATCCGCCGGTATTGATCCCACCTAATCCTGGGAGGCCATTGCTACTGTATTTATCTGTCATGGATAATGCATTTGGATGCATATTAGGACAACATGATGATATAGGTAAAAGAGTGCAAGCCATTTACTACTTGAGCAAGAAGTTCACACCATATGAGGCGAGATATACATGTTGGAAGGAACGTGTTGTGCTTTGACTTGGATCGCACAAAAATTTAAGCATTACCTTTCTGCATACACCATATACTTGATCTTAAGAATGGATCCACTCAAATACATCTTTCAGAAGCCTATGCCTACAGGTAAATTGCCAATGTAGTAAATTTTGTTGAGCGAGTCCGACATTGTATACATGACACAGAAAGCCATCAAAGGACAAGTCTTGGCTGACCACCTCGCAGAAAATCAGTGGATCAAGATTATGAACATCTCAAAACCTACTTCCCTGATGAATAGGTGTTGTTTGTAGGAGAGGATATATTAGAGCCATACGATAGATGGAGGATGTTTTTCTACAGAGCATCAAATTCCAAAGGAGTTGGAATAAGAGCAGTCTTAATTTTAGAAACAAGTCAATATTACCCAGTCTCAGCCAAGATTAGGTTTGATTGTATAAATAACATGGCAGAGTATGAAGCATATATTCTTGGGCTTAGGTTGGCCGTAGAAATGAACATCAAAGTGCTCTTGGACATAGGTGATTCTGACTTATTAGTTCATCAGGTGCAAGGAGAATAGGCCGCTAAGAATGTGAATATCCTTCCTTATTTGCATTGCATAAAGGAGTTAAGTAAGATATTCACAAGGATTGAATTCAAACATGTCCCTCAAGTTTAAAATGAGTTTGTCGATGCTTTGTCAACATTATCCTCAATGATTCAACATCTGGACAAGAATTTTATTGACCTTATTAAAGTAAATTTACATGATCGACCTGTATATTATTTTTATATTAATGAGGAATTAGATGGAAGATCATGATACTATGACATCAAAAGATTGACAGAGGCACAAGAATACCCCAAAAATGCCACAAGCAAGCAAAAACAGACTTTAAAAAGAATGGCCAATCATTTATTTCTTAATGGAGAAATCCTATATAGGAGGACTCCAAATTTAGGATTGTTAAGATGCGTTGATACCAAAGAAGCAACAAGGCTTTTAGAAGAAATACATGCAGGACCATATGGACCTCACATGAATGGGTTCACTCTAGATAAGAAGATCTTAAGGGCTAGATATTTTTGGATGACCATGCAAAGAGATACCATTCGATACATGCAAAAGTGTCATCAATGCCAAGTGCATGGAGATTTTATACGAGTTCCACCAAATGAGCTCAATGTTATGGGTTTCCCTTGGTCATTTGCCGCGTGGGGCATGGATGTAATTAGAGTCGTAGAGCCTCCCGTATCAAATGGATATCATTTCATCCTTGTGGTTGTCGATTATTTTGTTCGCAATAATATAGTTTATCGGTTTGGGATTCCAGAATCAATCATAACAGATAATGCGGCCAATCTCAATAGCGATCTTATAAAGGAAATTTATGAACAGTTTAAGATTGCTCATCAAAATTCCATAACTTATCGGCCATAGATGAATGGAGCAGTTGAAGCTGCAAACAAGAATATCAAGAAGATTTTAAGAAAGATAGTGGATAGTCACAGACAATGGTATAAGAAGATACCATATGCTCTGCTCGATTATTGTACCACAATTAGAACTTTTACTAGGCAACTCCTTATATTTTAGCTTATGGTTCAGAAGTAATAATACCTTCTGAAGTAGAAATACCATCTTTAAGGATTATTCAAGAGGTCGGTTTAGATGATATAAAATGGATTCATAGCAGGATTGAACAGTTGATGCTCACTGATGAGAAAAGAATGTATACAGTTTGTCATGGTTAACTCTATCAGAAGAGAATGGCCAAAGCATTCAGCAAGAAAGTCACACCTTGACAGTTCACACCAGGACAATTGGTATTGAAAAAGATATTTCCTCACCAAGGAGAAGTTAAAGGGAAATTTGCACCAAACTGGCAAGGTCCTCATGATTCATTGAGTACTATCTGGAGGAGCAGTTATCTTGGCAGAAATAGACGGCACAGTGAGCATGAAGCCAATCAATTCAGACGTCATCAAGAAGTACTACATCTAAAGACATCAAGACTAGCTTTCATTTTTTTTATACTCTTACATTCCATGTATAACAGAACTATGTCTCAACCTGACTTTCCACGGTGGGGTATGTAGACAACCCACATCGGGTCTAATCCTTCCTTAGAAAATCCAAAAATATCATTTCCATGTATTCAGGACTATGCTCGACCTAATTCCCATGGCGGGATACGTAGGCAATCCCTATCGGATTCGGTCTCTTCATATTTGAACTTTCACATTGTATTTGAACTACATCCTAACCTAATTCCACTTGGATACGTTGGCCTCCTGAGTCAGGCTCGGTTATTGCATTATATATTTTTTATTATTATATTTCCCCCTTTATAATTGAACTACGTCCTGACCTAATTCCACTTGGATACGTAGGCAGCCTGAGTCAAGCTCGGTCATTGCATTGCATAATGTTCACTTTTTATGCTCGAACTACGTACATACTTAATTCCCATTTGAGGATACGTAGGCAACCTTAAAGGTTTGGTCATACCTATTGGAAACCCTCCTTTTGTTAGGTATCATTAGAACATGAAGGATCTCGCGAACGAATCAAGAGAAGCGTCATCAGAAGACAAGACTACGAGAAAGATTACATTTAGATATGTAGAAGCTTGATGGACATCGAAGCATGTCATAACCTTAAAATGATAAAGGATGGATTACTCTCTCTCTTTATATATATATATATATATATATATATAATATACCCTTTAGCTAAGAACAAACTATTTTTTTACTTCTCTACTATTCCACTTACCAAGTCTCTAGGTAAGTTACTACGGACGGACTAAAGAAGTATTGAAGGTTTCCAGTGATGAGGAATGAATCTGCGAGTCGATACAAATCAACACCCCCTCCCAAACTAAAAACTTTTCTTTAAGCGCAGGAAGATAACTTCAAGTCGCAGGGCATGACTAAAGACGCCATTCGACTTCTCAAAATCATAAGCCAAAATATCCTTCCTTATCTTATATCTTGGAAATACTCTATACTTGAATGTGCTATCTAAAGGATTTCCTTCTAAATCTTTGCAGGTACGCTCAATATACGGATCAAAACACTGAAGACAAAGGGGGCCCATAAGATAAATAGGATCGTTTACTTTTTCTCAAAGATAACTCCATCAATTGGAACTTTTCATCTAACCTCGTCAACAACTCCTCCATTGGAGAATATTGTATAATTGCGTCAAATAATCTCCTCAATTGGAGAATGCAGTCTAACACCATTCAAACTCTACCATCTGGATGTTGTATATAGCAAACATCGTTCAAAATCCACCGTCTGGAGGCTGTACATAGCAAACATCGTTCAAACTCCACCAGCTGGAGGCTATACATAGCAAATGCCATTCAAACTCCACCGTCTAGAGGCTGTATATAAATAAACTCTTCAAATTTCCACCGATCAGGAGCATGCATACAACATCATTGAACGTCTACGATTAAATTCTACATTACAAGCTTTCTCTCGATAGCTTTAGGCGTTACATTACAGTCACCCCGCTAGTCGGAGGTTTTACATTACAAGCTTTATACAGCCAGATACAAGCGTTACATTATAAGCTTTACACAACAGGATACAAGCGTTGCATTAAAAGCTTTGCATCGCCGGATACAGGCCTTACATTACAATCTTTACGCCGCCAGATACAGGTGTTACATTACAAGCTTTACACCATCAAATATAGGCGTTACATTATAAACTTTACACAGCCGGATACAAGCGTTACATTATAAGCTTTGCACCAGCGGATACAGGCGTTACATTACAAGCTTTACACTGCCAAATACAGGTATTACATTACAAGCTTTACACCACCAGATACAGAAGTTACATTACAAGCTTTATACTGCCAGATACAGGAGTTACATTACAAGCTTTACACAGTCAGATACAGGCGTTACATTAAGATTTGCACTGTCGGATAAGGCATTACATTACAAGATTAACACCGCCAGATATAGGCGTTACAATACAAGCTTTACACCATTGGATACAAGCGTTGCATTACAAGCTTTACACAGCCGAATACAGGCGTTATATTATAAGATTTACACAGTGGGATACAAGCGTTATATTATAACTCCTTCTAAGAAGCAAACTAGGGCAAGATAGTGGAATGTCAAGCATCCCTAGCTACATTAAGGATTCTTTCAAAACTGAACTCGACTCGATTTTCAAAAGTTTGGATTTGAATTTTATTTATAACTCTTTCACATCTCAGTATCACCATAACTCGATACTGGGCAATTTATTTTGAAAATTTATTCAGTAGAAATTGCAACAGAGCATTTCTCATTTCGACTTATTCTTTAGGATTACATCCGACCTGATTTCCCACATCTTAGGATATGTAGGTAACCTCAGTTTGAGCATGACCATATTCATTCTATTCGTACTAACATCTTCTTACGTCATCATCCGAAAGAACTCAATATTATCATAATATGATACTAAGGCAAATTTTAAATTCAATCAAAATTTGCTATGATTCTACCCTCTCGAATTGCATATGGCCTGATTTCTCATGAAACATGAGATATATAGGCAGCTCAGAAACTGGAGTTCGGCCATAACTCCATAAAAATAACCTTCGTGTCAAGTTGTTTCTCCAGAATATATTTTGGTCGGCGATACAAAATTGGGTTGTGTCAATATTTCTTTGTCCACGTCTTCTTTACTCTCATGCATGGAAAAATAAAGGGACAAATTGTTGACACTCAATTTTGGCTCCATATAATAATAATTATAATAAATAAATAATAAAGCTTTCATAAAAAATATTTTCATACTTTTTTTATAAAAATTTCTCATTTCATTCGGTGAATTTATTTCATAAATATTATTTCTTATATAAAAAAATAAAAATAAAATATAAATATGTAAATATTTTCTACGTATTTTATCATTTTTGAGAAATGTATACCAAGTAAATATCATTCATTTTTTGATTAAATACGTTTTCTATTGTTAAAATAAATACATTTTGTATATTATCCAAAAGTAGGAAGCCTAATTAATTATTACTAACTTTTTATGCAAAACACTTCTCAATTTTTAATTTGAAACTTGTAACTTGTAAGAATTGTAATTTAAGTAAAGTTTAAAGTTTATGTTCAAACAATAGAAACTTTAAATTTAATTTTATATTAGGATAATGTTAAAAAAACAAATTTTAATTGAGTCATAATAATGACTCATTTTCAAAAAATAAGGGAACTTAATTTGTTCCTTCTTTTGGGGGCCACAGTTAATACATTACAATTGAGGCATCAGAAGATATTTTCATACTTTTTTAAATTATATTTTTTAAAGATGATAGTGGTGTTAAATTATGGATTAGTGTCCACATATAATAATAATAAAAAAGGCTAAGTTGAAATAATATTTTTGACCATTAAAACTTGTCCATTGCCAGCTTTACCCCATACTTCATACCCCACGCTCCTCACCTTTCTTCTTCCTACACTAAACAATCCTCGCCTTTCTCTCTTCCCCAAAAGAACCCAAATTTCAATGGTTACTCTCATACAACAACAACAACAACAACCCAGTGAAATCCAACAACGTGGGATCTGGGGAGGGTAAATTGTACGCAAACCTTACTCCTACCAAGGTAGGACGGCTATTTCCGGGAGACCATCTGCTCAATAAAGCATAAAACAAAGCATAAAAAGGCGTTAGATAAGATTAAGAAGTTAAGAGGTTAATACGTTCAAAGCGATATGATACGACAAATAACGGGAGAGCTGCAAATAAAATAGAGTAACCAAAGGACGAAAAATACGAAAAGTACAAAAAGTAATAGATAATAGCATACATCAGAGAACAAGAAATTATAGTGTGCTAAAGCGTCTACTAACACGATAGACTACCATGACTATGTACTAGCCTTCTACCCTAATTTGGGTCCTCCACACCCTCCTATCTAAGGTCATGTCCTCGGTCAGCTGCAGTTGCGCCATGTCCTGTCTAATCACCTCTCCCCAATATTTCTTCGGCCTACTCTATCTCTTCTGAAACCATCGACGGCCAACCTCTCACACCTCCGCACTGGGGCATTTGGGTCTCTCCTCTTCACATGCCCAAACCATCTCAGTCTCATTTCCCGCATCTTGTCTTCCATCGAGGTCACTCCTACCTTATCCCGAATAGTCTCGTTCCTAATTCTGTCACTCCTGGTATGCCCACACATCCATATCAACATTCTCATCTCGGCAACTTTCATCTTTTGAATATGGAAGACCTTAACTGGCCAACACTCCGCCCCATATAACATAGCCGATCTAACCACCACTTTGTAGAACTTGTCCTTAAGTTGTGGTGGCACCATCTTGTCACATAGCACACCGGAAGTGAGCCTCTATTTCATCCACCCTGCTCCAATATGGTGTGTGACATCCTCTTCAATCTCCCCGCTGCCTTGTATGATAGATCCAAGGCACTTGAAACTACTTTTCTGTGCAGCAATTGGCAAAAGATTATGTGAAGGAGATAGTAAGGCTGCACGGGGTGCCCCTTTCTATCATTTCAGAATGTGGTACATGTTTCATCTCTAAATTTTAGTGAAAGTTGCATGAAGAGTTGGGCACTCAACTCACTTTCAGCACAATCTTTCATCCACACACAGATGGACAGTTAGAGAGGACCATCTAAGTGCTGGAAGATATGTTGAGAGCATGTGTGATCAACTTTGAGGGATATTGGGATAAGTTATTGCCTTTATGTGAGTTTTCCTACAACAATAGCTATCACTTCATCATTGAGATGGCACCATTCAAAGCTCTTTATAGGAAGGATTGTAGGTCTCCCATAGGGTGGTTTGAGGTTGGAGAGGTGGAGCCCTTGGGGGTCGACTTAGTAAGGAATGCTCAAGATAAGGTAAGGAGCATCCAAGATACTTCTAGCAGCTCAAAGTCGTCAAAAAGAGTATGTTGACCATAATTTAAGGGACATGACCTTCCAGGATGGTGAATAAGTCCTTCTAAAGGTGTCACCTATAAAGGGTGTAGTGAGATTTGGTAAGAAAAGCAAGCTTATTCCTCGTTATATTGGCCCTTTTGAGAATCTTGATTGTGTGGGGCTAGTGTCTTACAAGTTGGCCTTACCACCTAGCTTGGCTGGGGTACATCCAGTGTTCGATGTGTCCATGCTGAATAAGTATCATGGAGATGGAAATTACATTATTAAATGAGACTCAGTTTTATTAGACAAGGATCTTCAGTACGAGGAAGAGGAAGTGGCAATCTTACATCGTGATGTCCAAAAATTGAGGACCAAAGAAATTAAATATGTGAAGGTTTAATGGAAGCATCATCCAGTAGAGGAAGCTACTTGGAAAATAAAAAAACATGTGTGACAAGTATCCCCGGTTATTCATCAAATCATGTACTACTCTATTTATGTCTTAGCCCTGCTTTTTCTAATTGGTCACTCAATGATGAGTAATGGGTAAATTAGTATCTATTATAATGATTTATTCCCGTCATTGTGGATAAGCCAATAGGAAAGGAATCCGGGTCAGAAAATTTCGGGTAGTGACTTGAAAAATTTTGAACCTAGGCCAAACTTGGAAAAATTCTGAGTCAGGTGAGGTCTAGGGTAATCCAAAAATGGATGGGTAATTGAACCTATAGTCTGACTTATTTAATAGCCAAGATGATACAGAGCATGTACGATTTTACGGAACATATTCGGGTGAGTAAAACTCTCGAAATTGAACTTAGTGTGAAGGGTATATGTTAAGATATCATAAGATGAGGGTATGTTGTGATGTGGGAGACTTAGAGACTCTTTACGAGCTCTCTGTCTCTGCATACCCCACAGGAGCAGGAATAATCCCTCCAAAGCAGAAATAATCCTGTCAGAATGGGATGGTCCTGCTGTGGTGGAACAATCACAACTTAATATGGGGTAAAAACCCCAGAAACGGTATTCTGCATAAAAACAATTCTTAAAAAGTTAGGAAGCGAGCTAGGGAGAATTCTTGCAGATTTCCATCATGTTTTGTGCAAAAGGTAAGTAAATCACTCCCTTATTCGTATTCGATTCCTAGAACCTAGAAATTATGGTTGGTGATTATTGGGAGTTGGGGGTGGCCTGGAACTAATAGTAGGAAATAGCCCTAGATGGGGGGGTTTAGAATCAAGGGTGGGGCCTAAAAGGGAAATTATGTTATAATTCATGTAAATTAGGGCCAATTTATTGATCCTTTGTATGTATTTACTATTTTTAGACAACTCCTGCACTTTAGAGTTGTCAAAGCTTGATTTTGATGTAGCTGATGGTTTGTCATCCTGTATGTGATACGTGTACTTATTAAATTACTCTGTTGTATGCATATGTGTATGTGAATAGAGAAGAATGAATTGAACTATATGAAAATGACTACTTACTGACCATGACTTGTAATAAATCTGTTCTTGATAGATATGATAGTTGAACTATTCACTATGATTGTGGTTGATTTTGTATGCTTGAACCGGGTGTCATATTCCGACATATGATTGGATCGGGTGTCACGTTCCGAATAATTTTGGATCAGATGTCACGTTTTGACACACAATTACGTGTTTGTAAGTTCCATGAGAGAACCCTTATGTGAAATTGCATGATAATTGAGACGGATGAATTGTGATCATGTTGGGTACTCATTATGAGCTGTTAATTTCTTAAGTCTATTCGGTATATATGTGCTTACTGTGCTTTATTTACTTGTTCATATCTTGCTTATTGGCTAGCCGTATGATCCTACCAGTACACTGTTGACTTTGTGTACTGATACCATACTTGTTCTGTCTTTGTTGAGTACAAGGCATATTCAACCGACTGCTGAGAGATCTAGAGAACCAGTAGATGATAGAGTTCAAGGGTGAGCCAATTCCTTCAGGCTGCCGTGAACTCTCCTTATTCTAGTCCTTCTTTCAGGACTCAGACTTCAGTTCTGAACAAACCATATTTTAACTATTAACGAACATAAGAAAAGTAATTATAAATTTAGAATGTAAAACTAGTACTTATATAATCAAATCAAATTAAAGTATCATACCTAATACTATGGAGAGGATAAATGTTAAGTCGTGTAAGAATGCTAATTCCATAAAAATGGCATGATTAAGGACTCTGCCTTTTTCTAATCCATGACGTAGTAGTTTGTTTACCTCATTCCTGATGTCTACTGGGATTTTATTTTAGGCAACAACAAAAACAAAAATAAAAATAAAATTTGTTGGGAGATAATTGATAAAGATGTCTATTTTAAACTTGATACTCATTGTTAATTGTTTTTATGATTTTTGAGGTTGTATCCCTTTTTCTGCACTTTTTGTTGTTTAGCATTTTGGTACATGGATCTTCAAGTCCTAGGTGTTAATTTTCGTATCTTTTGGGTTGTTGAGTAGATTTTCTGATTTTATGGGAACTTAGTCTTATTTTAAGTATTTAAACCTGCTTAGGCAATTTTAATTCGTTCTATCTCTTGTGATTGTTGTTGGTTGGACTGTACTAGTGGTTCTCCCACCGGAGGGTTGGTGTGGGTGTCAATCACGGCAGGTCGGGATTGTGACAATTTGTTTGACATAATTAGAGTAGGAAAATAGTTTCATAATAACAAATCCAGTTTACTTGTGTTTGAATTTAGCAATAGGTTGTCAACTTATCTACTTTTCTAACTTGGATAGAGTTTCCCTTTTGATTATCTTACTCCAGTAAGTGTGAGAGTAAGAAATACTTGATCAAGTATGGTTTTCCTTTAAAACTTTCATTAAGGAAAATTTTAGTTACTTTCTGATGAAATCAAAGAGAAATAAGTCCTGCAGCATTATATTTCACATTTCGACAATGGAAGCTAAAATGCAGGCTGAAAACTTGTATACAACAGGACCGATATACAGAAGAGATATAGCCAGTATACATGCTGGTATACAAAACGGAAATGGGCCAGTAAAGGCCCAAATGTAGAAGCAATTGGTTTAGTGAGAAATGGACCAGAAAGCCTAAAACGCAGGAGCGGAAATTGATTCGATTTGGATCCAAAAGGGCCTTAATTTGATCTGAATTAATTGTTGGAAAAACTACGCAATATAGTAAACATTAATATATATTTAATATTAATAGTTATAGTTTATTTTTTATATATTTTATGGATACAATTAAATATTGAATAGCAAAGTTAATTATACACAAATAATAATTTATTTTATATACATAATTAAATAATCATTTAATTCAAGACAATTAATGCACTTTTAATTCTAATCAATTAAGGATTAACAATTAATGTATTTACTTCAATTATCTATCTTTTTTTTTCTCTCTCCAAATTAATGTATAACCCCAAATCAGCACATTCCATCCTCTTTTATGAATGATTATTTTTCTTCTTCTTTTCTTCCATGGACGATTCTTTCAAAAAAAAAAATCAAATTCAAACTTAATAACACTGCGCTTCCTCTCTCTTTCTCCAATAAAGTATCGTCATTATTGGCTCGAGATGATTTACGAAACTTTATTGTCATCCATGAGAGAAAGTTTTGAAGCTTAAGTTCAAATTACGAATTTACAAAATTGTTACTAAAATTAATGAGTGATGACTTGAAAGATTTGATATATTACGAGAAGTTTATATCTCGAGTTTGAGGAATTTTTTGTGCAAATTTGGAAACTTATAAAGGAATCAAACACACACATATATGCAATCTATTCATGTATCAATGTATTTGTATCTGCAGTGTATTCATGTATTTGGTGTATTTATTTCATTGTTATTGTATCAAATGTATTTTTTTGTATCTGATATTGATTACACATTTGTATCAATGTATCAAAATGTATATATTCCTTGTTATTCATTTTGTATCAATATATTGTGTATATTGCAACTTGTTATACTTTTGTATCAATATATTCTGATCTATTAGTTCCCTGTTTTATATTTGTATCATGTATTTGAGTATGTTTTTGTTCATTATTATATACTAGTAAACTTGGCCGCCCTTTGCGCGGTCCTGATCAACCTTATTAAATTTATGAGTTATTATTTGTATAATATTCACAGTTATAATTGTTCTTAAAATTACTATTGTATTTAAAATTTTATGTTTCAAATATATATGTGTATATCTAATATACATTCATTATATGTATAAAATATTTGATTTCATTTATTTATATGATAGTCACAACTTTAGTTTTTTTTAACAAATCTCCTTTCAAATATATAAATAAAAAGATAAGTGGAAGACAGTAAAAAGGCAGAATGTAAATACGGTATTTTTTATTTGTTTCTTTTAGAATTCATTTTCCTCCTTTTCTATCTATTTTTAAAAAAATTCTATTACTTTCATCCTCCTCTAAATTATATATTTATTTTAAGCCGTTTGTGGCTAAAATTTGTAAGTATGATTAGTTAAAAATGTAGAAACTTACTGCTTCCTCTCTAATTCACTTAAATTTGTAAGTATGATTAGTTTAAAAAAAATGTATTAGAGTGTGCTACATATAACTGAATCCATAATTATGATGAGAAGATTCAAAAAAATCAATTAGAAACATTATCAAGTCTCCGTACATGTCATTGATATTCAAAATGATGCATTCTCAAGACTACCGCAAATAAAATTGCTTTGCAACATAATTAGAAAATATGAATTTATATAATTACTTCATAGAAAAATATCGTAAGGTGTTATAAATTTACACATTAATTTTTGGAGGTTACGAACATGAAGGATGTTGGAGTTACATATAATAAGTAGAAATTATGGAAATAATAGATGTGAGTTATGACTTATGAGGGTTTAAACTAAAATAACATTATGAAAAGAATAAAAAATAATAACAAAATAAATGTGAAATAATCTCCTTTTTATTAATGACATAATTGAGGTAAAATGAGGTGTAATTAATAGGATAAACATTTAAGTGTTGAATTTGCACTATTAAACAGAAGGAGGAAAAAATGGTGGGACTGGGAGTAGCCAAAACAAAAAGTAATGAAAAAGTAATAATATTATTTTATTAGTATATTATAAATGATCATTACAATCACAAATAAAGAGAATGACTATTACACTATCTAAACTGAACGTTTTAGATGGATATTTAAGAGAATGTAATTAAGAAATGATTTTTAGATTTTATAACACATCATATAAATAAATAAAAATTAAGAAAAAATTGAGAAAAATTGAGAAAAAAGATGAATGTCATTTTTGGGTTTAGAAGCATGCCACATCACCTTTCCTTAGTATGTATATTAGAAAAACTAAAAATTATACATATAGATATATAGATTGATTGTAAATACATAAAATAATAAAGAGAAAAATACTTAAAATATTTTTTAAAAATTATCATTTTATAATTAGAAGAAGGTCCAAAAAGGGAGAAAAAAGAAAAATAAATTTATTAAGAGTGAAAATTAGAGAGATGTGAGTTATTAATAGTTATTCATTGGCATGTGAAGAGTTTTAGTTGTAATGATTCCTCCATTAATAAAATATTTATTAGTAATAAATTAAGTAATTTACTTTTATAATAAAATAATTAATTTAAATAAGAAAAAAAGGAGAAAAAAAAGGAGAAAAAGGAAAAATATGAATGGAAGCCATAGAGAGGTGTCAATATATATATATATATATATATATATATATATATATATATATATATATATATATATATATATATATTGATTTGTATCAATGTTTTTGAATATTTCTATAGTGCATTCATCAACAAAATACATTTATATTAATGTCGTACAAATGTATTCAACTTAAAAAATATTCTAACAACAAAAAAAATTATGTATCAATATCGTACAAGTAATAGTTGGTGATGCAACAAAATCAATGAAGAAGAAAAGATTTTGTAGTGCAATTTATTTATTATTAAAAAAATTATGAAATTTCATAGTTCCATTGATTATGGAATATTGAGTTATTATGTTAAACTTCCTTATTAAAAAGATACTGCTGCACAATTTAGGCACTGTTAATGAGAACTTGAGAGTTTTAGGATCATAAATATAGGGCTGTCAGTTATACTAATTGTAATGACCTTCTCCCGTCGTTAGAAATAGGCCAATGGGAAAGGATTTCGGGCCAGAAAACTTAGGGTAGTAACTTGGCAAATTTGAGCCTAGGCCAGACTTGGACGAATTGTGAGTCAGGTGAAGTCTAGAGTGATCACGTGAATAATGAGATGTCAAATTTATAATTTGATTGGACAGGCTAATAGCAAAGGCGATACGGAGCAGAGTTTGTGACTTTCCAGATACAAAGAGAGGCCAAGTAGTGGTGGAGGGCTTATATGGTTCGCCCGTGTTGCCCCCACTCACTTGGGCTCAATTCCATGCTCTATTTTTAGACATATATTTGCCCTACACTTTGAGGGACAGGAA